>NC_068342.1:19437493-19737493 GCF_014633365.1 Diospyros lotus | reverse complement strand
TGAACTTGTAATCTATCGGATTGATACTGATATATTGGTTATCCAAACGCTCAACTTATCCCCTGGGGATGGATTGCAACACACACTTGTTTAGGCTAGCGGCGTGCACAAGGCTTAGAAGCTACTAACTAAAAATGATGCATACATGATGTAGGTAACGTACAAGAGGACCTGAGGTTACCAAGAAGGTTCTAGAGGGTTCCAAATGATTCTAGGGTACATAGAAAACTTTGTATTATTCTAGATTATCTTAAAATCTTTTAAGGCTGACTCCAATAACAATTTCTATCATACTCTATATTATATTATAAACAATTCACTTTTTGTTTTGATTTTGTCTCGAAAACTATCTATTCCAATAACATTCCTTATTATCTTCTCTATTTGACTCTCTAATTTATTTATTTATTAATAAACTTCAATTCTATTTAGTTTACATTATATAATTAAATAATCAGATACACATATACACATAATCAATAATCAAATATACAAATAATCAAATACACACATATACAAAATTAATAATCAAATACACAAATTAATAATCAAATACATACATATACAAAATCAATATTCAAATATACAAATCAATAATTAACCAAACACATAATATCACTCATTTAATACAAAAATAAATACAAAATATACCAAAATCACAAACCAGGCTTGATCTGCTCCTCGCCAAAGAAGACGTTATCGTAGCTAGTGTTGCTCATTGTCACCATTGCCTTCGCTAGTTGTAAAGGTAATTCATCCATTGCATTGAATTTACG
The DNA here is from genome assembly GCF_014633365.1 of Diospyros lotus. Classification (NCBI taxonomy): domain Eukaryota; kingdom Viridiplantae; phylum Streptophyta; class Magnoliopsida; order Ericales; family Ebenaceae; genus Diospyros; species Diospyros lotus. Next base: position 19,736,717 of record NC_068342.1, on the reverse strand, counting down.
AGCAAAAGATTTTTATTATCTCTATGAGATTAAATCTCGAGTTATTGTCAAGTACAAAAATGATGAGATTATGGAAGTAAATATTCTTTTCATTTATTGCTATTGCAATGTTCATTCTAGTTCCGATTGCTTTCTACTTATTATTTACATAAAAAAAATCAGTCAAAATGATTAATTAATTTAAATAAAATTTGACCTCTGAATTCTTATCAATGGTTGAAGAAATAAAATGAAAAGAATTCAAATTTTGAATCTTAAATGAAATGAGCAGGCCAAAATCGACAATATTCTATGTGATCCGATAATATGGTAGAAAGAAAGAATACTGCCGGATCTAGTGTCTGCAATTCGTCCACCGTGCCTGTAACTCGTATTCTCCAATCGTTTTATCTGGATTTGCTGTTGCCGCCTCGCCAACATCTCTTATTTGGCCGATTTTGTCTTGAGTTTTCTATCTTATTATGTTCTAGAGTGTTATATTCTATTGTAAAATAGTCTAGTAATATGAAGACTTATGTATTAGTTGGTAGGAAAATAATAGAATATTCTAAAGAGTCATTTACGATAGATTATTTTAGAATGTAAGGTGGATGAGTATACATACCTCCATCCTTCTTATTTGTAATCATCTAGAAATTCTAATAAAGAAGTCTTATTCTAATTGAAGCTTCTCTTTTAAGAGTGTTTCTGTCTCTAGAACTGTGGTGTTCGCTAACCTAGCCTCGTCCAATCAGGTGACATCATTTAGGTGCTGCAAGTTCTGGCATGGGAATAATTGAAGGTGTGACATTGAGATGAATTTTTCACTCTACATTATTGTTTTACCCACTTACCATTTTTGTTAGGGTAACAACTATATACAACTTTGTTTAGTTAGATTAGTTATATGATTTTAGTTTGACAATCAATTTTATTTATTTATGGTTTTTATTTTATTTAAAGTTTATATTTGACATTTGTTTACAAGTTTTTATTTATTTTTCCTCATCTTTTACTGAATATTTATTTTATTTTATATATTCTTCTTACAAGAATATCTATTAAGATGCTTCTTGCATGGTCGAACTTGAATCAACATCATAATTGGAGTAACCCAAACATCGAAAAATAAAATACTAAATATTTTGTAAAAAAAATGATAAAACATAAACACCTCTCAATCACAAAATAAAAACAAAACATAATATCGTTTATAGTCTATTAAACATAAAAAGATGAAGTTTCAAAGTGGTTCATATACTTAGGCTCAAGGGCTAGATTTACCCAAGAGTCATGCTTTCAGATAATGGTGTTTAAATGGGATCCAATGCCATTTATAGTCCATTAATGATGGTAAATTTAAGCCCCAAATTAGCACTAATGTCATACATAAAGGTCTTTATTAGCATTTGAATAATCTTAAAAGTCAATGACGATGTTATTAGTTATGTATCGTATCTTTATTGAAAAAATACTAAATAAGAAGATAATGATACATAATTTTCTTAATCTCTTTCAATAAAAGAATGTGTGACTGATAACACTATTATCAATCATGACATGACATGACATGATATATGTTTTACCCATCTTGAACTCACGAGATGCAATAATGTATGTTATAACATACATCAGGATACACCATTAACTATGTCCTCATGTCTTGTCATAGCCCAGTATGTGCATGCATACAATTGAGGGATTGCATGTGTATACATAGGCTACACAAGTTAGTTTGATATACACACGTACATATATGTATATATGCACACACACGACAATAGCAACCGAAAGGGATTATCTGAAAACTATATGAAAATCAGTAAATTAAGTGATAAGTGGTATATGTGCTAGTCTTTGACTAAGTAAATTACATGTCCAAGTCAACATCACAGGCTAGCATAGATCCCATCTCAAGGTCAATTCTAGTTGGTCCCAGTTGTGAAGCTAATAACGTCACTCCTTTAGACTTTTGATTAACTAAATGATTCACTAGTCGACTAGTTGAGTCAAAAGGAGCCCTATTGGGGTGTGCAATTAGTATTTAATTAGAATCAAGCTCAACCCATCATTGCTGTGTTTTATACACCCTCACTTTAAACATAATAATAATTACTGTATTTCACATTAATTTGTACATGCTGTTTAAATTTTTAATTAAAAAATAATAACTGAAGGTCTAATGAAAAATAGAAATGAAAGTCGCCTTACAAATATTTGTTTTTTTAAAAAAAAAATAGTTAAAATTAGATTAATGGAACATAAAGAAACCCTCGTCATACAGCTTCAATCCCCAGCCCTTTTTGTACACACCAACTACAAATATTTATTGCTACCATATAAACAACCTCTAATTGAATGCCCAAATCAATTTATGTATGTATATGAGCCACCCATACAATTCAAGATTCATTTCTCATCACTAAGGATGACGATTGAGGATGTGATGATATTATTATGAATTTATGATATATGGTAAATTGCACTCTACGTTTTTTATATTTGGTCCATGAAAATTGAGAAATTATAATCACTTCTTTTAATTTTACAATTCTATTTATATTTTTTTCCTACGATTATTAAAACTTTTAATATAATAAAAATATCTTCGCATTATCTCTTTCCCTTTTTTTGTCCTCTTTATTTGTTTGGTGAACTGGTTACAATTTAATAGGTTGTCGATCTTTTTTCCTCTCTTGAGTTCTTTGATTAAGTGATAGTTCAATCATTATAAGACTATAAGAAAAGATGGACACAACATTAAATTATAATTAGTTTATCACAAGAGGAGAAGAAGAGAAAAATGTAACATTATTTTTATTATATTAAAATTTTTAACATTTGTGAGGTAACAACAAAAGAAAAAGTGTAACTAAAGTTATAAAATTTGTAAATATAAAAAATTTTAAGTACTTTTAATCTTTTCACTTGGGTTTAATTTAGCTGATTGATATATGAGTAATTAATTGACCATCGTCTGTCCTTGGCTGGTTGGTGGCTAAGGAGGCTAGCTGATGCATGCGACGCAACAGTCTTACTACTACTCTTCCTTGTCTTATCTTTGTAGTACACTCCTGAATCATTATGATGTAATAGTGTGTTGACCCGACATTAATTTGAGACAAATTTAGTTTCAAGTATGGGAAATAACTAATATATAATAGAATAAAATCACAGAGAGATCATATACATGGCCTGGCCTGGCCTGGCCATGGGTGGTTGGGTTGTAGAGGTTGCGATCTTGATAAGGGTTCCCCCAACCCCACCCCCACCCCCATTTATTGCTTCCTTCTAACTGTACTACTACGGCTGCTGTTATCTGAACGACCTTATTATTATAGCCCTCTTCTTTGCTGCATTCACATTATATATATATATATATATGCTGTTTGGGTGCATATATGGTTGGTTCGTGCGGCATTAAATTAAATATATAGTTTTACTTAATTTCATTGATAAAAAAAGAAAATAATAAAAAGAAAAAAGAATGTACGAGGAACATGTAAGTGATGAGTAGTTGGTACGTTGTACATTTTTGGCACGTTGGTTTGGGATGTGGAGAAGTGGAGAAGAGGTCAGTTTCGTCTTCTTCACTTTCTGACCATAAATTAGGTGCCGGGCGGGCCGCCGTGGATGGACGTTAATTAGTAGTTGTTGGGATGACATGATATGAAACGAAGCGCACGGTTTAATATATAAAGGCGAAGGGATGGAGTTCCTGCAGGGTGAAATTAAGCGCCCATTTTGAATATTACTATAGGTCGTGTGTGCTTGTGCGCGTTTGTGTGTAGCCATGGAGATGTCGTCGTCGTCTACGTCCTCGGCGAATGCCAGGAGGAGGTGGAGAAACAAAGCTCCTCAACCCATTAACGTAACCAAATTCATGGAGATGAGTGGCGGCGGCGGCGGCATGGAGGAGGCGGAGGCGCTAAGCCCGGCGGCGCGTATGTTCCACGAATCAAATTTCAACGTGCACGTGGTGGCCGTCTTCGGGTCCAAGACCCGTATAGACCCTCAACTCGTCAAGGACAAGCTGAGTCACAGCCTGCTCAGGCAACCTCGTTTCTCCTCTCTCCAGGTTCCCTACCCTACACTATACCTTCTCAAGCGTAGCTAGAAGATTCCCTTAATTACATAGTTTCTCGGCACAAACACAGAGTTTCATTTAATTATACATATATATGCGGTCTCTGTTAATTCGTCGATATCATATATATTTCTTCATATCTTCTGCATATATATATATAGCTAGCTAGTATTAAAATTTGTGTATTTTTGGAGTTTGATGCTGGAAAGGCCCTTGCATGCATCAAACGTGGCAGCAGCATCAGAAAACACTGCTGCCCTTACAACCATAACATGCATGAATACAACAGGGAGTAACAGAGGCAGGCATGATATGTTTACTGTTGATTGTTGAAGGCTATAAAGTTGTATAAATAAATTAGAGTTAGGGTTACAAATTATCACATTTATTTTTTAAAAACAAATGAACCATCGGACGTTTTATCATTTTGTATATAAATATATCATCTTTCATCTCTCTCTCTCTCTCTCTATATATATATATATATCATCAAAAAGATATTCAGGATTTACCCTGAAAGACACAAAAAGCCTTGCTTTGGATTGAATTGTTAGCATAATACAGGTAACCGATAAGAAAGGGACAATGAGATGGGTTCCAACGGAGGTGGACATATCCAGGCACGTGATAGTCCCAAACCTGGATCCAAACATTGCCCGCCCCGACCAGTTTTTGGAAAACTACATTGCCAACCTCAGCAAAACCCACCTCGACCGCTCCAAGCCGCTATGGGACCTCCACATCCTCAACCTCAAAACCTCCGCCGCCGAGGCCGCCGGAATCCTCCGCGTCCACCACTCCCTCGGCGACGGCACCTCCCTCATCTCCCTCTTGCTCGCCTTCACCCACAAAACCTCTGATCCCCAGGCTCTTCCCACCGTTCCCGTCCACCGGAAGCGCCCCAGCCCCTGCCGCTACGGCGGGTGGTGGCGGTGCTTGGTGGCGGTTCTGATGCTTTTCAGGCTGGCTTGGAACAGTTTGGTGGATGTAGGGATGCTCATGGCGACGGGATTGTTCCTGAAGGACACGGAGACGCCTCTCAAGGCTCCTCCCGGCGCTGAGGTCAAGCCTCGCCGGATTGTTTATAGAACTGTTAGTCTGGATGATATGAAGTTGATCAAGAATGCTATGAACATGGACCTGGTAAGTTCAAAGTTCATATACAAATTAAATGCAATGGACGTAATGTAAAACTTATAGTTATTTGTTTGTTTGGCTATTCATTATATATAGCATGTGAGATTTAATTGGGGGAGTAATTAAGGTTAAGGATACCTGAATTTAATATCTCTTACATTAATTATCTTATATTATATAAAAAATACCATCATCCTACTAGTTTAATTGATATTTTATAAGCAAAATTATGAAAGATTATGGTTTTCCTTATATATTAATTTTGCGCCTTGTGCTATTGGTGGTCATACTATATTTAAATCTCCAAAAGCTGATACAAAATTTTGTTTTAAAAGTATATATATGGAGCAATAACAGATAAATTAACAATACGTCGTCGTCTACTCTTTCCAGACCATCAACGACGTCGGTTTGGCGGTTACACAAGCTGGTTTGTCTCGGTACCTCAACAGGAGATACGGTATGTTTTCATTTCTGATTAATGATTTTCTTAAATGAAATTAGCTAGAGACTGATTTGATCAAAAGACATTAATTAATTATGTTTGTGTCAGCTCAACTTAATTTGAACAACACATGGACAAAATCATCTTTATGCTATCTGGGTTTGGTGATATCTGTGATAGTCATTCCAGTATTAATTGATATTGATTGCTGGTAATGTTGTTCTGATTCAAAATCATCATATGTAAAAATATTCCTAATCCTTCCTAGCAATGACTTTTAGTTGTAGACTTCCACCATGCATTTAGATATATATGCACTCGATTACGTACCAGGACTGGTTCTACAAACAAAAATGCATATAAAATGTTGCCCACTCCACTCACTAATATATTTATTAATTTGTTAAGACAGAAACGCTGGTACTCATCAAAATCATTTGATTAATTATGTACAAAACAAAAGTATCATCGCTTATATATATATATATATATGTGAGTTATAGTGTTTTTGTACAAAAAAATATATGTTATTAATTATCATTAAAGTTGATTCCTGCATGTGGCAGGGGAAATTAACAAAGTTGACCACGGAGCAACCGAGAGTAAAAACAATCTCCCCAAGAATATCCGGCTCAGATCAACCCTCCTCATAAACTTGAGACCATCTGCTGGAATTCAGGCCTCTCTCTCTCTCTCTCTCTCTCTCTACACACACACACACAATTAATATTAATTAAGGTAGCTAATTAATGAATGAACATGATGCATGCATGCAGGCTTTTGCTGATATGATGAAGAAGGAAACGAAAGCTAAATGGGGCAACTGGGTCGGTTTTATGCTCCTTCCATTCACCATTGCCCTTCGGGACGACCCATTGGACTATGTTCGACAAGCAAAGGCCACTATCGACAGAAAGAAGCACTCTCTTGAACCTATCTTCTCCTCTTCCATCTCCGATTTGGTCCTCAAGCTCTTCGGCATCAAGGTACATATACATATATATATGCTATCCTAACACATGCGTGGTATCTCAAACGCCCTTGCATGCATGTATGTGACTCTGTTTGGTCTAGCTGATCGTAATTTTGTGTACCTTTGACAGACAGCCAGTGCCTTGTCTCACGGAATACTCACTCGCACATCCATGTGCTTCTCAAATTTAGTTGGACCCGTGGAAGAAATTGCGTTCTATGGCCACCCAATGACTTACCTTGCTCCAGGTTGTTATGGCCAGCCACATGTAAGTACTAAGCTACATCTAAAATATGTTTAAAAACATTAGTTAGTAAACTACGTACAGTGGTAATTATTATATACATAAGGATATGTGTATGCATGTATGTTTAATGCAGGGATTGATGATAAACTTCCAGAGCTATATCAACAAGATGACCATTGTTCTATCAGTGGATGAGAGCACAATTCCTGATCCTCACCAACTGCTGAATGAGATTGAAGAATCACTTCAGCTCATCAAAAAGGCTGTGCAAGCAGAGGTTGCTGATGACTGATGATCGACAAGGCTTATCCATGAAATACTAATTAATTAATACGCGAATAACAGGTTCATTACGTACGTGTACGCTATTTCACAGCTTAGTGGGTATATATATAAGTTAGTCGTAGGTATCTAGATTTCCATGCTTATGCAGTAGGTAGAAGGTTTGAAACTGTTCACGCAATCTGCATTGTGCTTTCTGGAAAATTTCTTCCAGGGTTAAAAGCTTTGATGGAATATTGGTCTCCAGCCTCTTCTAGAAAAGCCTAGTGATGATATCCAAGATCTAACTTAGTTAACATATGTATATCATGCTCAATATTTACTATTGCTCTATGTCTGACATAAGCATATCGATCGAAATGACTTTACCAGCAAGTCCCAAGGCAGTTCTTATGATGCTTATTTAATTTGTTCTACTCATGGTCTAGTGTCCATGGGTTAGATAAACCCAATAACTAAATAGAACCAATGGATCGGATATTTTTTTTAATAGATTGATTAAGTCTTGGATCCAATAGAGATGGGTTAGGTTCTGGGCCAAGCCTTCAAGTCTATGGACTCGACACCATCAATATATATAAATAAATTAAAAATATATAATGTAAATACATAAAAATTTAATGTTATCTGGCATATTTTGTGAATTTATTAGTTTTTTTGTTGTAAGTTACCTTTCACTCTTAGTCGGGCAATAATATTATTTTTTTCCCAAAGTTTATATAATATAATTTTGAAATTAATAGATTATTATATATAATTTAAATTGAGAATTGAATTGAACCATGCCGACTTTTATTTGAATTATTCCAAACTTAAACTAACCTAACCCATGGACACTCCTAGCAAGTCGAGGCACCAACGCTATTGCAAGGATCATTGTATGATGAGATCCCATTTGCATTTTAATTACTTTACTCACGCTCTGGAAGGTAGAACACCACAGCCATTGGCATTGGAAAATCTACTAAACTAGGGTTTTTGGAGTAATGTTTTCCTTTATTTGAATTATTCCATGCATTTCAATTTTTGGTTGTAAGTTTCCTACTTTAATTATTATGAAATACTAATTAGTAAAGGATGATGAATCATATACCATAAAGCATGTAATGCTCGTAATAAATTCGTGGGTGGTTATTGATTGAACAATGCACTGGATATGACGTTGATAACAGGTCACGTTGCATAGCGGATAACAATCTTGTCATCAAGTAGCGATTGTATAATTGATCTCTTGACTTGAAGCAACATGGTTGTCTTGTGTACTGGTGTTAAAAGATTTAGGGGGACCAAGGAACGTTTATCTTATATGGTCTTGTATTGCTATGCATAGAGGCAGGTGCTTATGAATAGGATTCGTCACCCTCATTTTGTTAACCATTTGATACTGCAACGCTTAACAACATTGAAAATATGTCAAGTGTTTCCAGAAGTGTAATGAGATTATATCGAATAGCAACATAAGCGTGTTTGACATTAGATGTCAATAGTTTAAAAAAATAATTCTTAACATAAGCATGTTTTCTTAAAATGTGAATGCAAAAAAGTTTGATGTGATCAAACAAGGTGATCATGGTCTTGGATGTGAATGAGTGAATGAATGTTACAAGACTTCATATTAATTTGTAATCTATTATGTCATTATGTTTGTAAATGAGACATAAGTTTCAATAGTTTCTTTTAGTCTTTATTTTATAAAAGTTGTAAATGAAGACAGACATCAAGAGTTGATGAAAAACACATTAAAAGTTGATGGACTCTAAAGACAAGAAGCTTAAAGTACCCAGAGGATTCCAATTCTCATGAGATGTGGTTTGAATAACACATTGATTATACCTAGAGGCTTGGGTTTAATCAGTGCTCAAGTCCATGATCATCCCAATTTTATTTATTTATTTATTCATTTTAGCTTGCATGTGATGTTTGATGGAATGACTCGATATATAGTTGTAATACCCCAGAACCCAGAGAATGATAGTATATATCGAGGATAAGTAAGGAAGGAAACAACACCAGCTGAATACATTTTGAACTGAATGTAGGTAAGGAACTCTTGGGTTAAGCGTGCTTGAGCTGAGAAAGCTCAAGGATTGGTGACTCCCTGGGAAATTCGCATAGGCCCATCAAGGTAAGTTGTTCTGGTCCTTCCTATCGCTCGATGCGGGATGTTAAATAATTTATATAAAAAAATAAAACAGAAAATATAAAAAGAAAAGGGGGAGGCGTGCGGGCACCCCCCTCCCCCCCGAAATCTGTTAACTCTCTCTCAGATTTTTGCCAATTTCAAACGATCGAGCCGTTCGATCTTTGATTTGACTTCATTTTCACCGTTTAAGAGGCCCCAATCTACAAGAAGGTAAGCGTTTTGGTTTATCTTGATAGTTTTTCTTACTTTTTTGAGGGTGTGTGTATTGGGGCGCGATGTGGGTTTTGGCTAGTTGTTTAAGGTTAGATCTATGAAGATCTAATCGTTGGATTTTCTTGGTTTTGGGATATGTTGGTCGGATTGCTTGAGGGTGTGGAATGGCGGTCTCAGATTGTCGAAAATCGCCGGTCACGGTGGTAGGCAGCGTTGGCAGTGGGTTTTGTTCTTTTTGGCCAAAAACTAAATCTTAGATCTATGAAAATCTAACTGTCTGATCTTTGTTATTTTTGGGTATGTTGGTCGCCTAGGTGCTGTGCACCTCGTGGTAGCCTCGTCGAAAAATGGCCGGCGGTGGGCGGTCAGCAATGGCCAGAATCTATCCTTGCGTTGGCTAAAAATTTATTTTTAGATATGTAAAGATCCATCCGTCCGATGGTTCTCATTTTGGGATATGTCAATGTTCATGGCGAGGGCTTTGATTTGGTATGCTGGTCGACCATGTTTCGCCTACCGGCGACGGTCCCCGGCAGCGATAGAATGTCGGTAGAAAGAAAAATAAAATAATAGGAAAAAAAAAAGAAAAGAAGAAAAGAAAAGAAAAGAAAAAGAAGAAAAGGAAAGGAAATAAAAGAAAAAGAAAAAGAAAAAGAAAAAGAAGGCTTTTGGGGTTGGCAGGTTGGGTTAGGTTTTAGCCTAGGATGGCAAGACCCGATTGGGTTATAGGATGGCCCAATGTGTTGGGCATAACTTGACCCAATTGTGGCAGCCCTTGGGCTGGCCCACTCGGCTTGTTCTCTTTTCTTATCGCTTGTTCGTGAACCTAAGATGACTTAGTTAGGTTGGTCATAATCAGGATATCGACGTCGGTCTAATTTGGGTTCTCCTTAGGTTTCTTGGAATTGACCATGTGACTGGCGAATCACTTTGTTGATCGGAGTCCCAAGGACGAAGCCTTATTAGATGATTCGAGGCCGAGTAAGACTGACCTCGAGTGCGTTCTAGGCTAGCCTATGATGATGACTTGGGTTTATCCCGAATCCTGATTTCTGATGGATTCATTTTATTCTGAAGCTAGTACATTGCAAATCATTTCTTTTAAGCCATTTATTAAATCACTAATTAATTAATTGTTATGTTTTTAAAAAATTATCAATTGAGTTATAAATATAAATATATATACATATGTATTTTAAAAAAAAAAAACTTTAAAAATATTATCTATATTAATAGAAATCTAGTTTATGGATGAATATAGAAATATATATATATATTATTTTATTACATCCTATAAGTGGGTGTGTAGTTCCATTATACACTTACATATAGCATGCAAGGCGAGGCATGATGACGTTGTCGATGGCTAAGCTCGACGAATTCCATGACACCAAATTCGAATATTGTGTAAACCAAGGTATAAAATAATTGATTCAGGGTGTTAGGCAATGGTTAGAAATTTTTGTAATTCTTATTACGTCACTACTTGTATTACCCAAATGTGACCACCCCATTCTATTTATTGTAGGATTGGATTCCTAGGATTTTGTTCGATCTTCTCCCCAGACTTTGACTTGAGTTGTTATTTCCCAGGCGAGTAGACAAGTTATGTTATGTTTACCTTATTTTATGCACGTATATATATATTGTTCCATGCATAACTTGTATATGATTTTTATATGCGAATCACAGAAAAACACTTTTAAATGTTTCTAATTGCATGAAATATTTCCATCCTACTGGGAGAGACATAAGCAGAAAGATACCCTAACTGATTTCTTGTCTTGAGAATATGAAATATTGAATGATATGGTGTATTTTAGGCACCACATGAAATGATAAATGATTATGACTTATGCATAAAGTAGGGTATCATTTGCATTATTATTAGAGGACTAACTAGTAAATTCCCTGGTGACTCACAGTAGGAAAAGATCATAGTACTGTGAGGCTTGGCATGCCAAGGCCATGAGAGACACAGATAGTATGTTTCAACACTACTATCACGTGGGCTATGATGGTATTATAGTGTGATGATGATGTATGTGCCAGTATATGTACTTGTGTGCATGTGTGTATAGGCATTAGCAGGGGCGGATCTAAATGTGAGCTGCCCTGGGCTGAAGCCCAGGGCAACCCACAAAAAAAATTAAAATTTTAAGGTAAAACACAACCCAAACTCAGTTTAACCCACCCCCGACCCAACCCAACCCAGCCCACTCTACTCTACAATGCTGGATCCGCCCCTGGGCATTAGACCAGATTCTACTAGTGTGTCCTCAGACTCGGTGCATGCATCATATAAAAAGGTATAGGAGACTTAGGTGGTTAGGTGAGCAACTTATGGGGGTTGTCTCTATGCACCTTTTTTTCCTACACTATGTTTTCCTTTAAACCTCAAATTATTTAAACTTATGGTACATATTCCCATTGTTCATACTGCTATTATCTTATTGTATCCATGATGATCATCCTAGCACTTTTATTGCATACTCTCATAGTGGGCATAACATACCTTATACTCGCGAGTCCACAAGACTCACCCCTTATTTTTAAAAATATTTTCAAGAGATTTTCCTTTTGAATATTGGTCGAACAGATCTTCTGGTATGATGTCAGACCCCTTTTCATTCTTGATGTGATATAGGATGCTTTGTGGAGACGCACATGTACTATCGAGTCTATTCTTTTGTATTTTATTTTTGTGGTACATAATTGTGCCAAAGGCCCGACATATGGGACTATATATGTATTTATGATAGTAGGATGATGGATATTCATATTTTTGTGCAGTTATTATATATGAGATATTGAAATATTTTTGTGGAAAGTTGAAATGGTATTTTACTCCATGTTTCTATATTTTGTCAGTAGTATTAATGCTTTTAACAAATCGAGCTAGAGAAGAGGCTTATTAATCCACAGTGGGACTGTTGGGCCTAAAGATTAGTGCCGGTCATGACTTATTAGAATTTGGGTCGTGACAGATTGGTATCAGAGCCGACTCCCGAGCCTCTGAGAGCAGTGGTGGGGTAAACCTCAGCGAGAAAGCTGAGTCCCTAGAAGGAGTGCGTGTAGGCACCTTAGGCGAATCCCACATCGGCCATGCAGAGGGGGGAGATCTGGGACCGGTTGTAAGGTCGTATTACGAGGACGTCACGTGCTCAAGGGGGGAGAATATAATACCCCAAGAGCTTAGAGAATGATAGTATATATCGAGAATAAGTAAGGAAGGAAACAACACCAGCTGGATACCTTTTGGACTGAATGTAGGCAAGGAACTCCGAGGTTAAGCGTGCTTGAGCTGGGACAACTCAAGGATGGGTGACCCCCTGGGAAGTTCGCGTAGGCCCATTAGGGTAAATTGTTCTGGTCATTCCTATCGCTCGATACGGGATGTTACAGGTGGTATCAGAGCCAACCCCCGAGCCTCTGAGCGCGGTGGTGGGGTAAACCTCAACGAGGACGCTAAGGCCCTAAGGGGGGGTGCATGTAGGCACCTTAGGCAAATCCCACATCGGCCATGCAACGGGGGGAGATCTGGGACCGGTTGTAAGGTCGCATGATGAGGACGTCATGTGCTCAAGAAGGGGAGAATGTAATACCCCAAGAGCCCAAGGAATGATAGTATATATCGAGGATAAGTAGGGAATGAAACAACACCAGCTGGATACTTTTTGGGCTGAATGTAGGCAAAGAACTCCCGGGTTAAGCGTGCTTGAGCTGGGGAAGATCAAGAATGGGTGACCCTCTGGGAAGTTCGTGTAGGCCCATCAGGGTAAGTTGTTTCGGTCCTTCCTATCGCTCGATGTGGGATGTTACAATAGTATTAATAAGATCTTTCCATGTGCAAACTAATATTAGATCTTAGTGGTGAATCCAGTTCATTGTATCCTTCTATTATCATAGGGGTGCATAAGTCTGATTGAGTGTGATCTAGCTGCAGAAACATAAGAGGGCACATTTCATGAAAAATAGTTTGTTTTCTCCTATTTAAATCATAAAAAAGGGGCGGTGTTAAATGATACTCACCCAACCAAGTAAGTAAAATGTAAGGGAAAATGAGTTCAAACCATTGCACAAAGCGGAGACAATGGATCCAATCTAACTAGTTCATTAAGCCAAGTAACTAAAATGTGATGTTTATGATAGGTTAAAAACTAAAGGTTGAGCTCGACATATGATGTGGTGGAAAATTGTTGCCTACTCAATTATGTGAGTACTCCAAGTAACTAAAATGTGAGAGGTATTCATATGAAGAGAATTTGACCACCCACTATTGGATTCTAATGGATCACATTTTTTGTTTTGGGAAATGCAAGATTCGAAAAATTTAGTGGAAGCAACCATTTATTTCAAAGTCCTTAATTAGATGGTATTTTTCAAAGATATATCTATTAATAATCTATTTATTTTCTGCAACATAAATGATAGACAATATGAATCCACTAGCTCATATTTTGCAAACTAATAGACTTAATGGCCTAAATTTTGCTAACTAATTCAAAAATTTGAAAATAGTGCTCAGTATGGAGAAAATTGACTATATCTTGTACTTTAGTCCCCCTAAATCTTTACTTGAGTATGTGACTAATGAGGAACGAGAACATTTGGGAGATGTTAAAAGATCATAACTTAAGAGCCTGTAACTATATTTTCGTCTCTATGTCCAATGATTTGCAACAACAACATAAGAATTTGCCTGATGCTGCAAGCATGGTTCGAAATTTATGACGACCATAGTCAGATAGCTAGATATGAGATATCGAAAAAGCTGTCGCGGACTAAAACGATGGAAGGGTTCAATATGAGAGATCATGTTATTAACATGATCAATTGGATTGGTCAGATTGAAATTGAACTTTTCCATGGATCCTCATCTTACGATTGATCTTATCTTACAATCGTTGCCGAATTTTTTTTCCTCTTTTATAACTTATTTTTATATGAATAAAATTGAATGTTCCCTCCAAGAGTTGTTAAACTTGTTAGCAATGGCACAATCACAAATGTGAGAAGAAAAAATAAAAGTCCTTAGGCCACAGAGGGACATAGGGAAAACAAAGTCAAATGGTAAGAAAGTGACAGGTAAAGGTAAATGCTAATTTTTCTAGAAAAAGGGCTATTCAAAGAGCAATTGCCCGAACTATCTTTGAGGCTTAAAGGTCAAGCGTCAAGAAGGTCACAGTATCTTTTTTATTTGTGATTGAGACTAATTTCACAATTGGTCAATACCCTACTTCTTATATTGTTAATTCTAGTGCTACATCTCATTTTTGTTTATCTCCATAAGATCTCAATCAAAGTAGGATGCTTGGGAAGTATGAAATGGTTCTGAAGGTGGGAAATGGAGCAACAATTGCTACATTAACTATAAGAACTACTTTTGTACAATTGCTTTTAGGTTATGTATAGAATTTAAATGACTATTTACTTATACCTAATGTTATAAGGAATGTAATGTCTATTCCTAATCTTGTACAGGAAAATTATGAATTCCCGTTTACTAACAATTGCTGTTACATTCATTATTGTAATGAGTGTGTTAGCAAAGCTGTGATGGTGAACAACCTTTATTGTTTGGAAATGTGGCACCTTAGACTCAATCATATCAATGAGATTAGAATAGTAAAGTTGGTTGAACACAAAATAATTGATGATTTGGGTTCTAAACTTAGGTCGACTTGTAACACTCGGTGTTACCAGTGTTAAGAGAATGAGAAAGGAAGTGAGAAACTTTCAAAAATTCCCTTGAGAAGGTGTTAGATTCTTGAGAAAAATGGTGCCCTATGAGAGGGGCATTTTGGTAATTTGGATAGTAAAGTCCAATAAAGGGTATTTTGGTAAATTGGAAATAATTCTTAGGTGGAATTAAGCAAGGAAGTGAATTAATTTTCTATTTTTGTATTTATGTGGAGATAAATGGGATTAATAATTCACAAGGGGCATTTTAGTAATTTGGAGTGAAATTCCATAAAGAAATTAAATTATGGAAAATAGGGAAAATAGTGAACATTCAATTATATGAGAAATAATTAATTTTCCCTAAATTTGGTGAATTAATGTGGTGATGCCACATGGATGGATAAGATGGAAACTTGGAAGTCGAGGTTAGTGTCTAGGGATGACACTTGGCAAAGCCTTGTTCAAGTATAAATAGAGAGATTTAATTAAATGCAAAAGAAATTATATTTAGTCTTTCAATCATTTAATGATGAGCATGATTATGGTGAATTAAATAAATCCAAAGGAAAATGAGAAATTAGTCACCCATTAATGTTTGGAAAATGTGGGATTTATTTAAAGGGAAAAGGAATGTTTTATGTCTCTCGTGTGATGGATATGAAAATAGTCTCATTTAAATAAATGAGAAATAAATGGAAATTTCAAGAAATCCGATGGGTGAGGTTTATTTTTGAAGAGAGAATAAATCCAAAGATGGGGATTTAAAGAGAATAAATGGCATGGATTGCCACATATTAAATAGATTAATAGTTGAGATTAAAGCTTTTAAAAGCACATGGATTGTGCTTTCTTTGGATGGTTGAGATCTAGCCTTGTAAAGTGGAATAAAATCCAAAGGTGGATATTTCACAAGAGTAAGTGGCATGGATTAAGTTATTGTGTGGTTGAGATTTATTCTCACCAAATAAATCTAATGGCTAGGATTTATTCTTGAAGGATTGGGTGCTAGTATATATAGACTAGTATATGGAAACCCTAATCCTTTTGGCAAAGTTAGTGAGAGAAAATGGAAGAAGTCTCCCATTTTGTGGAAAGGAAGAAGAAGAAAAGAGAAGAAAATAAAGAAAGGGAAAGAAGAATATGAAGAAGGTGAGTATTCTTCCTTTTGGTTATGTAAGCTCTCTTTTTTTTATTTCTCTTAATGGGGGTTTAGTTTCTTTAAAATTTGTGTCAAGGATCTCTCATGGAGAATAGTTGGAAGGAAGCTAGGGAGAGTTTAAAAGCTTCAAAAAAAAAAAGAATGAGGTAAGGGATAACCCCAAGGGTGGTGGCTTTGCAAGTTGTAAGTATGCATTTAAACTTTAAATGTGTGCATTGGCATGTTGTTTGTGTTCAAGGACCTATGGCCATGAGGTTGTGTAGGGTAGGGTAGTTTAAAGCCTCAAACCTAAGTGGTTGTGAGAATGTAGGAGCCCTAACCATGTTGCATACATACATTTGGCATCACATGATATGTTTTGTTCATACTTATTATCATTGCACCCTTATTGAGCTTAATAGCTCATGAGGTTTTTACCCTCACATATAGGTTGTGAAAGCATGGGAAAAATCAAGACAAAGTGGAATGGCATGTGGAAGCATGGGAATGAAGATCCAAGAATATTGTATGGTTCATGGAAAGCCTATTGATGTTGTATTTGATTATGTGTTGTATTTCTATTTGGTTGTTTGTTATGTAAGCTTCAAGAGGGTTGTGTAAACCACATTGTTAAATGAAAGGAGAACTTTGGAAGTACGTTTGAGATCTATTTTGGTGTTATTGTTTTTGTGAAATGAGGCTTTTTGGATATAAAAAGTGGGTATTTAATTTCTGGAAATTTTGGGCTAGGAAGCCCAAGAAGAGGAAAAAAAAGAAATAAGGGAAGAGTGAGGTTGGCAGGTGGCAGTAGCCGGGGCCTGCGGGGGGCCACAGCAGGCAACAGGCAGCGAGTGCAGGCGGGCGTGCGGCTCGTGCCAACAGGTTCTTCTAGCCAATTTTTTTTTTTAATTTTGGAAATTTGGGATTTTTGGGCATTTCTTAATTGATTTTGGGTCTCGAAGGAATTTTCAAAATAAAGGAATTTTTCGGGCATTTTTTTTAGATAAATGCCGAATTTTTAAAAAATGAAATTTTGAGTTTTTCCTCGAATTTTTGGGAAAATTAATGGGTTGATTGAAATGGTGAAATTTTTGGAACCCAGGAAAATTCTTGGATGGAAGAAGAATTAAAATAAATAAGAAAATGACAATTGGGGCAATCTTAATGGAAATTAAATAGCCAAATGTAGTAAGGTTAAAACCCAAATCTGCTAGTGGATCCTGGGGGTGAGGGAAAGGAATAATGAAGCCTAGTTCCTACCTAGGGCGTTTCGTGTTGAAATATAGTCTACCCTTCACGTAAGGTCGGGCATGTGAGCAATTCGGTTGATTGTTTACGAGTGGCACCCATAAGTGGAAACGGGGCGTCACACGACTTGTGAGTCTTGTATTCTCAGGAAAATGAGTAAGTTTGCCTTTGTGGGACCAAGGAAGAAGGCTACAGAGTTGTTGGGATTAGTACATTTAGATGTATGTAGGCCTATAAATGTTATGGCTCAAAGTGATTATGTCTACTTTGTAACCTTTATCGATGATTTATCTATGTATAATTACATGTACTTGATGAAGTGCAAGTTTAAATCCTTTGAAAGGTTCAAAGAATTCAAGACTGAAGTAGAAAATTAGACAAGAAAAGGTATCAAAATCCTTCGATTAAATCGAGGTGGTAAATACTTGAGTAATGAATCTGTTCATTATCTTAAGAAGTATGGTATTGTATCACAATTAATGCCCTCTTACACACCACAACTTAATGATGTGGTCGAACGTAAAAATCGTACTTTGTTAGACATTATGCATTCTATGATTTACTACAAGAATTTACTGATTTTGTTATGAGGATATGCCCTTTTCACCGTGGTTTATCTATATAATTAGGTACCAAACAAATCTATTGAGACAACACTATATGAGATATGGGTTGGAAAACTATCGAGTCTTAAACATGTTAAGATTTGGGGTTGCCCTGTGTTTGTCAAAAAGTTGAAAACAAAAAAGTTGGGATCCAAATCTGAGAAAGCAAGATTTGTAAGATATTTTAAATATAGTTTAGAGTATTATATGTATTTTCCTAAAAATTAAAGAGTCTTGATCAACAAACATACCCATTGTAAGAAATAATGCACACCCAAAAGGGGGTGAATTGGGTGTTTTAAAAACTTTTTAAATTTAAAGACCCCTTTTGCAAAGAAAATCGTTTATCCTTTTAGAGTATTTGAAAAATAGTTATAAAATTTTTTATTGAAAGCTTTAACTCTTGTTGCTTAAAGAAATAATTATGCAAATATGACTTGAATAAAAATAAGCTTTATAAGATCAAATTTTATAGCTATAACTGCAAATCTTAAATGCTAAAAGTAAAACTTGACTAATTGGAATAAAAAGTAGAAATAAACAAATGCAACACACAAATATTTTATAGTTGTTCGACTCACCTAACCTACTCTACTACCTTGGTTCCTTATCAAAGATTTTAACAATCCACTTTAGCTTTTGTGGGATTACTTACAATCTCAGCTTTTAATAAGTGATGTTGTAACCTTTACTTTTCAATGGATTAGCAGTAACCAAATATATAGCTCTTATAAGGGTCAACTGAAACCTTTTACAAATACTTTTTATGGGCTTAGGCACAAACCCTTTAAGCTTTAAATAAGATATAAAAAGATACAAGTTAAAGTTCAAAGAAATTGTTACAATACATCACTTAATAAAGGAGATAGTTTCTCACAACGTAAAGAGAGATTGGAAGAATAAGAAAATAAGAACTATTTCTCTCTTTTTCTAATTGAAGATGTATACCTTGAGAAGGTCTTATTCTCGTGAATGATTGTGAGAAATTTAGCTCAACATCCGCAAACTTCTTTTTGAATCACATATGCCTTTTATAGCTCTCATTGTCTTATAACCGTCAGCCTTTTATTCCAGTGGGTAAAACCTGTAAGATTTTCAAGATATATTCTATTATTTTTTTATCCCAACTGTTAGATATATAATTTATACTCAAAAAATGTATAGAAAACCTTTTTGCAACGATTAGAATTAAAACTATACACTTTTTGGTTCTCTATAATGGCTCTATTTTTAAACTTGAGAACAACATTACTCAAGTAAAATTTATTTGTACTCGAGTATTTTTTAATATTACTCAAGTAAAAACTATTTGTAATAGAATATTTTTTTATTGTACTTGAGTAAAAATTATTTGTAATTGATTAGTGTTGCAAAACCAGAGACCTATTCTTTGTTAGCTAATTTTTACTTCAGTAGATCTTTTTTTTACTCGATTATAAAAGAATTATACTCAATTAATTTTTGCATTTACTTAAGAGGATTAAAATTTTAATCGATTAAACTTAAACTCATACTCAATTACAAAAATCTCTTAGTTGATTACTATTGCAACTCTAGATACTTGACAATCTTCTTACAAATCATTGCTAGAGTATATTTTGAATTTAGTCAAGTATCTTTGGCACTTACTCGATTATAAAATTTCATAGTCGATTAATATTTCAAATACGAAGACCCAATCTCTGTCCAAACAAATTTACTCGACTATAGTATAAAAATACTCGACTAAGTTAAAATTTTAATCAATTATGCTTAACTCTTAGATGATTAATGTCCAAGTATTGAAACTTGACATTTTCCACCCCGTTTATCACTCGAGTGAGATAATTTATTACTCCACCTAAAAAATGATATACTTGATTATGCTAACAAGGTAGTCGAGTTTGGCAACATATTACTCAACTATTTCTTTCCTTACTTGATTAACAGTAAGACCAAACTTTATCCACTCGATTACAAAAAAAAAAAAAAAAATGAATACTCAATTAATGTTTTGAAAGTTAGTCAAAATTAACTTTCCCAATTTCATTCACTTGATTACAAAATATATTTACTCAACTATTTTCTGAGTTAGTCGAATACTAATTAATCCTTTCTTGATTCAACGACTTTTAGAGTATTATTCAAGTACAACAATTATATACTTGATTGCATAACATTGTTAATCGAGTAAAACATATTACTTTGGTATAAATCTTCATTAAAATTTTGTATAAACCATTCTTCATCAAAACATACTCAAAATCAAACTCAACATCCGTTTTTGGGAAAAATGGTTTATCCAAGAAGGGGGTATGGGGTAGAAAATAGAATTGGAAGATGAGTATTTTGCACCAAAAATCCCTAATGAGATTATTGACAATGATAAACTAGTCAAAAAATTATCACACAAGATCCTCGTCGGTTAGGTAGAGTATCCCATCCTCTAGAATGTTGGTATGGACTTACTGAAGATAGTGATCAACTGGTTGATCCTACAAACTATGAAAA
This sequence comes from Diospyros lotus, assembly GCF_014633365.1. Taxonomy (NCBI): domain Eukaryota; kingdom Viridiplantae; phylum Streptophyta; class Magnoliopsida; order Ericales; family Ebenaceae; genus Diospyros; species Diospyros lotus. The sequence continues at coordinate 19,716,045 of NC_068342.1, read as the reverse complement.
GGCAATATCAAATATCGATGCTCCAAAGTGACATGAGGTCATGAAATCAGAAATGGAATCCATGTATTCTAATTTTGTTGATTCGCTTGAGGGAATAGTTCCTAATTGGTGCAAATGGATCTTCATACGAAAGATCGATACAGATGGATAGGTACAGACCTATAAGGCACGATTGGTGGCGAAAAGGCATCGTTAAAGACTAGGTGTTAAATATAATAAAAACTTCTCACCAATCTTGATGCTAAGTTTACCAAGATTATGCTAACCACTGGTGCACACTATAATTATTAAATCTAGTAAATGGATGTCAAGACTCTTAAAGATTTCTTATAGAAAAATAGCGGAATAGAAATCTTACTTTGAAAACTCCAAGATAGATAACTCTACCTTTTAAATGCTAGGATCGGTTTGATGTAAAAACACAACTCCACACCAAGGGCAATTTGATTATCAACTTAAAGAAGTAACAACCAAAATACTTTCACAACCCAATATGCCTTCTTTGCTAGTCTCTTATTCTTCTCACTAGAAGAATAGTTGTATAATCCTTCAATCCTCAAAACACTCTCAAAATCATCATTTGGATGAAATGGGTGGTTCTCTATTTATATTTGAGTGCCACCCCTTCCCAAATGACTTGTCTTAGGAGAAAGGGTGCATGGAACCTTCCAAGTAACCACCCATAACCAACTTGGTGTGAAAGGAAGTGTAGTTACCTTGGTGTAACCACCTATAACCAACTTGGTGTAACCACCCATCGTGGTGGCCTTTCATCCATAAGAGAGAGAGAGAGAGAGAGAGAGAGAGAGATTTATGTGTTGCCATGTGTCAACACGTGGTTAAGTCACATGTCAATTGGCTAGTGATCTATGTAAGCTACCATGTCATCACCCAATGACATGTCACTGCCACCTCACTTGATGACACATCACTCAGCGAGTGTCACTCCCCCGAGCTGGGTCCAACTACCTTGAGTTGACTTGAGCTAGGTGAGCTAGAGTGAGTTAGCTTAAGCTACTGTGAGCTATTCAAACCTCACGTTGAGCTCTCTCTAGCTATCTCGTGAGCACATTGTTGCTAAGCAATTCATGATCCATCTGATCAAGTTTAACTTGTGCGTACACTAGTATTCGCTCAAATTCCAACAAAGACTGCATGTTTTAATGGGTCTCTCGATGTAGATATCTATATGGAGCAGTCGCATGCTTTTGAGTTTATCGATTGTAATAAAGTGTGTTAGCTTAAAAGATCCATCTATGGTATTAAGCATGCTTCAAGGAGTTGGAACATTCAGTTTGATCATGAGATTAAAGAGTTTGATTACATGAGAAATCAAAATAAGTCTTTTGTGTACAAAAAGACTAGTGAGAACGCTATTACATTTCTAGTCTTGTATGTGAATAACATATTAATAACAGGCAATGACGTGAGTATGATGATGTCTACTAAAGTTTGTTTATCCACTAAATTCTACATGAAGGATTTGGGAGAGGTAACCTAAATTTTGGGGATTCGAATCTCTAAGGATAGATCTAAGAAATTAATAAGTTTCTCTCAAAACTTTTACGTAGAGAAAATACTAAAGAGGTTTAGCATGGTGAATTCCAAGAAATGTCTTCTTCCTATTAGGCCTAAAATTCATCTTTTTAAAGGATTATCCTCAAACAATCCTGAAGAAATAGATCACATGTGTAAGGTACCTTATGCTTTGGCAGTAGTAACCTTAATGTATATATGTAATGATATGTACAAGACTTGATATCGCATATGTTGTAACTATTACTAGCAGATATCAATCAGATCCTAATGAGCATCACTGGATCGTAGTTAAACATTATTAGTGTCGTGCCCTAAAGCTATATTTGATAACGTCTAGTAGGCATGTAATATTTGATGTATCTTTGCATATAAATTAATGGCAAAGTTATCTTCATTCATCACTCTCTAATTTTCTATATGAACGAGTCTCTTGATTTTCTATCAGATATCTCATTCTTAAGTTATTAAGAATATGTGATGAGTTTCTCTAGTAACGAAATTTCTTAAATATTTTTGGTCCTTAGATTTTTTGAATGGGGACTAATTAATCAATCATGAACCGACACATAAGTTTACTACTTTAATTAGTATGAGATATTAATGGTAAAGGGTGGTGAGTCACATACCACAAAGAATGTGATGCATGTAGTAAACTCGTCGATGGTTATTAGTTAAACAATGCATCGAATGTGTCACTGATGATAGATCACATAGCATAGTGGATAATGATCTTGTCATTTAACTATGATTGTGTAACTGATCATTTGACTTAAACTAACACAATTGTATAATGTGCTAGTGTGCGAGATTTTCCCAACCATCCAATTACAAGGTGGAGATGTTCATCTTATGTGGTCTTGCATTGTTGGTGCATAGAAACAAATGTTTGCGAATAAGATCCGTCACTCTCATTAAGTTGAGTTGAACATCCTATGTGGTCTACTATTAGTGTGACTTGAAAGTTTTTGGCCAAGGCAGAATGAATGATCAGGAAAAAAGTTTCCTAATGTGTTATATAGTCACACTAATAAGATCAGACACATAGTTACTAAGTTTGTGATTTTATCACTCCGTGACTCTCGTTTAGTCGAGATATTAGGTGATGGAAGGATTTCATTATATGGTAATCTTCAATTGTAATAGGTTCACACTTGAATAGATTTCATTGCTTTTTAGATTGTCCTAAGTCGTTGCTAGATGTTACTCAAGACCGTTAAAACATCTCAAGACACTCTCTTGAAGCTTTCGTTGACTGTCTAAAATACAAAACTAGTTGACCGTTGTGACGCCCCTCCCTCGGGGCCCAAAATAAATTTAGATAAGGTTATAAATAAATTTATATACATATCCCGTTAGTATTTATATTTTCTTTTCAAAGATAACTATAAACAAATCCAACCACACCCAATACCCCTTGCTAGGGATGACTATATTCGCAAATGAATACCCCAAAATGTTGTTTATCACACAACTTTATTACAACCACGAAATTTATAAATTTAAAAATCATTCATGAATAAAATACTCTTCATGGCTTCTTGACCGCATCCATGGGCGATGCTTCCACTAACACTGCATTTCCTTTACTAGGGCCCGAGCTATCTGTATGGTTAGTTAGGGGATGGTGAGTCCTAAGATTTGCAAAGGAAATATATATAAATAGCAAATCACAATTCATAACAAATATGGGAAAAAAAACATGAAGTGATTCATGCTTACAAACCCGTCCACCTCATCCACCTCATCTATTCAATCCCCAAAATTTATAGCCTCGTGCCTAGACACTTCCCAGTCATCACATACAAGTTATGATCACAAAATTTGCACATAAAATATATATTAACCCTTATCGTTTGCTTTTGATGTCTTAATAAATCTCTTTGAATAAATTTCTTTAAGTGTTGAAAACACCGTTGCCACTTGTTAGAATTCTTCTAACAAAAATTCAATATAATCGGTTAAAATAATTATTTTAACTAAGTATTACTAAACTACTTTTAAATATGATATTGGACCTTATATCTTAAATTATGAACACAACTTTCTAACTTGCTTAATTATTTGCACAATCTACTACTAACTCTTAATCTTTCCTTTAATTTTTTGTTCCGCAAGCACTTTCCTTTCATGGAAGTGCTCTATTTATAGAGTTCTTCTCCTCTTTTTGATTCAAAATTTCAATAAATTTTTAACTCTCATTTCTCTCTCTTTCACCTCCATTACACATGCTATCATCATTTAGCTTGCAGAACCTTCAAATCAATTTAATTCCATGCTCAATTCACATTCTGATTGCATCCTACATGTCTTTTAATTCACAAGCTATTTGGCAACCAAATTCAATTTTGAAATCCCATGCATACTCCTTTAATTCATCAATCCCATCTTAATTTAATGCCCTTTCACATCTTTAATGAATGTGTTACTGCTCTCACTTATCTCAATTAATTTTCTTTCATTCATCACAAGCAGCGTCTATGTGGCATCAACAAGCAACCCAAGGCCTCCAGGTGGCACCCAAAACAACGTCGTTTTGGCACCCTTCTTGGTTGGAAAAATTCTAGCAAAATTCCACTCCTGTGCACACCCCAGGCTTGAACTCACGACCACCGCCAGCCCCTTGCGCACGTGTGCCACCCGATCTACTAGCTTCCTCACTTTTTAATATGCAATCATTAAATTTATTCTAATCTCGGTTCCTAGTTTTCAAAACCCCACAAATCTTCAAAAGTTCTTAATCATCTCCCTATTCCAAAATATAAAAAATTTAATTTCTTCCATTAAATTTCTCAAATCCAAAAATCATCAATAAATCATAAATAATTCATCTCAATTATAGAAATTAAATTTTCCCAAAATATTGGAATGTTATAACCGTTTGACACATAATGTCTCAAGATAGTTGACGATTACCATGTAATACAATTATTCCATCAGCTAACATATCGATCGAGTGAGAGTCATGAAGTGATAAACTCAATAAATTTTGTTCATATAAAAATAAGTTATAAAAGATGAGAAAGAATCCAACAACAATTGAGGATAAGATCAATCCTAAAATGAGGATCCATTGGAAAATTCAATATATCAAGTTGACCAATCCAATTGATCATGTTGATAACATGACCTTCCATATCGGACATTTCCATCATTTTAGCCCGAAACAGCTTCTTCGATATCTTATATCGAGTTGTCCAACTATGCTCACCATAAAGGTCCCTAAGATTCCAAATCATGTTGAGAACATCAGACAAATTCTCATGTTATCACTGCAAGTCATGATCCTTTAACATCTCCCAAGTGTACCGCTCCTCATCAATCACACCCTCAAGTAAAGATTTAGGAGGACTAAGGTACAAGACGTTATCTATTTTCTCCATATTGAGCATTGTTTTTAAATTTCTAAAATAGTCAGCAAAATTTGAGCCAGTAAGTCTATTAGTATCCAAAATATAAGTGAGTGAATTCATATTTGCCGCCATTTATACTATAGAAAATAAATAGATTATTAGTAGATATATTTTTGAAAAGTATCATTTAATTAAGGACTTTAAACTAAATGGTTACTCCACTAAATTTTTCGAGTCCTGCACTTCCCAAGCAAAAAATGTGAACCCTTAAGGATTCAATAGTGGATAATCTAATTCTCTTTCATATGAATACCCCTCACACATCTAGTTATTGAAGTACTTACATAATCGAGTAAGCAACAACTTTCCACCACATCACATGTAGAGCTCAATCTTCAAGCTCTAACCCATCAAACACCTCATATATCCAATTACTAGTTGGATGGATTAGTTATATCCCATCCATTGTCTCAGCTAAGTGCAATGATTTGAACACACCAAACCTCACACATCTAGTTATTGGTCAAGTTTGTATCGTTTAACACCGTTCCATCATATGATTTAAATAGGAGAAAACAAACTATCTTTCATGAAATGTGCCCTCACTTGACAATTATTAGACACACCCAATCAGATTGATGCTCCCCTTTGATAATGGAAGGCTACGATAAATCAGATTCACCACTTAGATCTAATATTAGTTTGCACATAGGAAGATTTCCCGGCTTCACTTACAGGTCTCATTATTTCTTTTCATCCATTCCATCAAACATCATAAGCAAGATAAAACGAATGAACAATTAAATAACATGGACTTGAGCACTGATTAAACCCAAGCCTCTAAGTATAATCAACAATTTTATCAAACCACATCTTATGCGACTTGAACTCTTCTCAACACTTTCAACTTCTTATCTTGAGAATCCATCAACGCTTGATGTCTTCTTCATCAACTCTTGATGCCCATTTTCATTTACAACTTTTGTAAAATAAAAACTAAAAGAAACACTAAGACTTATGTCTCATTACAAATCCGAATTAAGAATAGATTACATATTAATCAAATTAATACAAAGCCCTATAACATTCATTCATACATCCAAGACCATGATCACCCTATTTGATCACATCAAACCGTTCCACATTCGTATTTAAAAGGAAACATGCTTATGTCAAGAATTAATTTTCCAGGCAACCAACATCTTTTGTCAAACACACTTATGTTGTTATCTTGTGTAATCACATTACACTTCTGGAAACACTTAGCATGCTTTTAATGCTATCATGCACTGCTACATGAAATTGTCGACCGATTTCAATAAACTATCCATCAATTTTAGTTTTTAAGAAAAATGATCGACCTATTACAATAACCAATCGATAGATTTTTTGTGAGTTTAAGGAAAATGGTCGACTTGATATGAAAAATAATTTACAATTGTTGTATCCTGCACACAACCAAGAGCCTAAAAATTTGCAAAACTTGACACAAACACACTAGCGTATGCATTAAACACCAAGACAAGGCTCTAATATCATTGTTAGATATATGTCATATGGATGTGTATGGAGTTCAAAAATTTTTACATTAGAGATGCACAACGAAATTCTACACAGACCATATGTAGCTTGGATGTTTAAGTAATTCAATATTACATCACATGTAGTTGAATGAATGCAAACTCGATCTTAGGTGGGTGTAGAGACTATTTTTACATTGAGATCAATTCCTCCTCAAGTCATGGAGTGCCTAGTCCACCCACACCAAGCAAGCTTTTCAAAACTAATTTATTGTCCTCATCCCATGATAGACTGAGGACTCCAAGCTACCAGCACATGTTGTGTTCTCCTTGGTCTTTTAAAATCCAGCTCAACACTTGAGCCAACAGTGGCACCTAACCATCCAATTGCGAGGTGTGAACGTTCATCTTATATGGTCTTGTATTGCTAGTGCATGAAGGCAAGTGCTTTTGGATAGGATTCGTCACCCTCATTTTGTTAAGGTGAACATCCTATGTGGTCTATATTAGTGTGACAGGAAAGTATTTGGGTAAGACAAAATGAACGATTAGGAAAGAGTTTCCTAATGTGTCATCTACTCACACTGATGAGAATGAACACATAGTTTTTGAGTTTGTGAGTTTATCACTCCATATCTCTTGCTTGGTCGAGACATTAGGTGATGGAAGGATTGTATTACATGGTAATCACCAACTGTAATAGATTCATGATTAATGGTTAATTTTGTAAAAATTTTGTTATAATTATACCCTTCTTTTGATCTTAAAAATGGTTTAAATTAGATATTAATATATATTTTATGGTTATATGCAAGTTTAAATTGAAAAATGAATGAAATGAAATTTTAAAGTAAAATTTAATAATAATAATAATAATATATAAAATTATATATAATATATATACATCATTATATGCATTCATGTAATATATATATAATATATATAATATAATCTAATATATATATGTGCCATGTGTAATACATATATATAATATATAATTTATTAATAACATTAAATTATTTTTATTTTATTTTTTAGGCATGAAGAATTCAAGCCCATGAAGACTTAAAGTCCATGAAGAATTCAAGTCCATGAAGAAATCAAACCTATGAAGAAATCAAATTAAAGTCCATGAAGAATTCAAGCCCATGAAGAATTAAGGCCCAATTTGAGCAAACCATGGAAGATATTATTTGGAGAAGGCCCAAGGATTATTTTTAATCTTAATAAAGATTAAAAACCAATTTATAGAAATCTATTTTTATTTTTTATGTGAGAGCTTTATTAGGTGTGTTTTTTAGCTAAAATCCATTTAACTATTAGGTGGATATTATAGCTAAAATCCATTTAACTTTATGAGTGCTTTATTAGGTATGTATTTTAGCTAAAATCCATTTAATATTAGGTGTGTATTATAGCTAAAATCCATTTAACTTTAAGTGTGTGAGTGCCCATTAGATATAATTATGTCTAGTTGAATAATTGAAATTGTGTGGTTTGTATTGCATCTTGTGGCCTATAAATAGGTCACTTGATTGCATTTGTAAGTGTGATTATTATTCTTGAATAAAAGTTTAGTTGTTTCCTTATAATTCTCTCTTTGAGAATTGTTCTTGTTCTTTCTCATTTTCTTTAGTACTTTCTCTTATAATCTTACTTTTTTTTCTTTCTTCTTTTAAATTCTTATGTCATTTATTATTACTTTAATTATTCACCGCCTAAATGGCCGGTTAATTTATGCCTTTAAATTTCTGCAATTTTAATTCTTGTCATTTAATTATTCACCGCCTAAATGGCCGGTTAATTTATGCCTTTAAATTTCTGCAATTTTAATTCTTGTCATTTAATTATTCACCGCCTAAATGGCCGGTTAGTTTATGCCTTTAAATTTCTTGTCATTTAAATTCTGTTATTTAAATTACGTCATTTAAATTTATGTCAATTAACTTTCAAATAAAAATGAGTAGTTAAATCTAATCTTGGGTTAAGGCAAGGACAGTGTCCAACGCCAATGATTCCCAAAGAAAGCTGCGCTTTAAATAAGTAACATTAATTTAAATTTCAGTATGAGTGTGTATTAATTATTGAAAAATCACTAGGTTTGGATTGGAGCGTAAGCCTAACTTAGAGTTTTCATGCCATGTATGAGAGTTACTAGAACTGGAAACGCTATCATACCCAAACTCGGATGATTAATTTAGTTGTTTTGTGTATTAATTGCAATTCGATTTATGGTGGTTGCTTAAATTAGAATCCCGCATATCATGTATGGGGATTGCTTAACCTAGAACTATCATCATCTCTAATTGCATTTAATAACAAACCCTCATATCTGAAATTAAATTAATGTTGCTAATCTTTTATGCTAAAATTTGGGAATCAACGGATTGGTACTGAAATTGTCTTAACTCAAGCACTATCCAAATTCATATTTTTACGTTTAATGTTTATTTCAATTTCTGCCTTACTTTATTTTCTAGTATCTGTTGTCTAAAAAAAACCCATAAAAAACCTTGTTGCCAATTTGTCCAAATGCGTGTGCGTGTGTGTGACATTCTTTTTCTTTTGCCATAAATAAATCTCTCAGTGGACGACCTGGATTCATCCAGAAAATATAAATTTAAATTTGGACTACAACTGCACTCGTACACTGGCGAGTATAAACCTCTCACTAAAATAAAAAAAAATATAAAAGTTTTATTATGATTTGTTTTTATTGTGTTTTAATTGCAGGGTGAGAGTGTAGTCAATTCACATATGAATAAACTTCATTACATGTTAGATTGTCCTGAGTCATTACTATGCAATACTTAGGATTGTCAGAATGTCTTGAGAAGATGGAAAGATTCTTGAGATAAGTCAAAGTGTTCGACCAATATCAAAGGTGTTTGGTGTTGTCTAATCGCTACTTAGCAGTGAATCTAGAAAGTCACACACCATAAAGTATAGCATCTTTATCTGGATTTGTGTACCTGTTATGTTTTCAATGCCGTTAATAGTTAATGATGGGTCTTAACATGTTATTAAGAGTTAATGTCGGTGTTTGTTAAGTGTTAACGGACCAGATGTAGCTATTTAAAAGACCATGTGACATGCAAGTCAAAACTATCGACTATTTCTATAGTTGATCAACCGGTTTATCAAGAGTTAGGAAAATGATCGACCACTAGATAGAAACGATCGACCAATTTTGTACTTTAGATCGCATATGGAGGCATCGGGAAAAATTGCCTTCACCCGTTAATGCCCCACACGAGATGAACTTTTGAGGCTATGCTATAAAAGGTGCTTACGCCTCATTGGACCTTTCTAATGGCAGATAAGGAGAAGAGATTAAAAGAAAAAAGGCTTATGCATGGGTTATGCTATTCTCTCGGCTATTTTTTTATCTCTCGTGCACTGCTGCTTCTTTTTCTCTCTTTCTTTCTGCATCTGGTTAGTTTTTGTTGCTCAAGTGTTGAGCCGAGTTTTTGAAAGACTGGGGAGAATACGACGGGTATTGGTAGCTTAAGGCTCTTTGGCTAACAACTGATATTTTATTCTTGATATTAAAATTTTAATGATGAAAATATTCCAAGTATGTTTTCCTCATATTTCTCATGTTCTTAGCTTTCAATCAAAAATCAATTTCAAAATAAAACAAGTATTCAAAGCCTAAGTAAATGATTGTATTCAAAGCCCAAGCATATATTTTTAAGGAGATTGAAAAAACAAAGTGAAAACATATCAAATCTCTTGGAAGGAATTGGAAAAAGGTTTTTAAGGAAATCAAGCATTTTGTTGACTACATTAATATTTCTACTTGTGGTATGCTTGTGATCTATCGACTAAGCTTAAGCCATCTATTGACTAACAGAATGGCAATTTTTCAATCTGTCAATTAACCTATATGCATCTATCGACTAATAGTGAGATTGTCTCTTTGGAAAATTTTCTAAGCCTTGTTCTGTCGACTAATCCCTACAATTTGTCGACTAACTCCTTTAGTTTATCAACTAACAAAATTAATAAATTGATTCTGTCGACAGATAGTATCAATCTACTGACTAAGTCTTGTTTTGTTGCTTAATGTTGTCAACTTACTCATTTCTTTTGTCGACAGTTTGTATCGTAGAAACTTGTAACAACTAGTTTTTGGACGCATTAAATGCTCCCCAACTACCTCCAACGATCTGATTTTTGGATGCATTCACCCACAATTATAAATACATGGATGGTGACTTTGTATTTTCTTTTATTCTCTCTTGTTTATTTGTAAAGGTTTTATATTTATTTGTTTATATTCATTCAAGCATTTTTAATTCTTTGTTGAGAGAACTTGTAACTAAGAATGTTAACTCTTAGATTCTGTATTTCATTTACATTATATTATTTCCTAACTTGTGAGCTAGAGAACCTATTTGTATATAAGTATGAGGTTTGTACTTGCCTAGTCTTGGACTATAGGGTCTATTTGGGATCAAGTAGGAAGTTTTAGTGAAATGGTTTAAAATCCTTAGTAGAAGCTAAGATAGTGGATTATGATTGGTTTAAGCCAAACCATTATAATTCTCTTGTGTTCTTTACCTTTCTTGTTTCATATTCTTTAAGCTTTGCATTCATCATTTTATATGTTCTATGCTTTAACTCACTAAAACTAAATTTTGCATCGAGAAGGTTTTAAGTCTTAAGTTCTATCATAATATATTTTTATATACCCAATTCACCCCCTCTTCTTGGGTGTGTGCTAAAGCATTTCATATTTATCAACAACTTGACGAGAGCTATAAGCTAGTTTTGAATAGTTTGCTTGGTGTGGACAAACTAGACCCTCCATGACTTAAAGATGATACGGTCTCAATGTAAAAACAATTTTTATACCCACTCAACATCAGCCAAGTAGGTACGCATTCATTTGATTACATGGGATGTAATATTACATTACTTAAATATTAAAATTACATATAGTTTGTGTAATATTTCACTACACATCTCTAGTGTAAAAATTTTCAAAATCTGTACACATTCATACAACATATTCAACAGTAGTTCAAGAAGACAAGAAAGCTAATGTTGAGCATAAATTATGTGATGTGAGGTTTAGTATCCTTTGTAAGACTCACAACCCATTGGGGGATTGCGTTGATTGTTCTAAATTTGGATTATGATAATAGGTAAGATAACAAATGCACATAAGGGCAAACAAAGTTTGTAACGAAGAAAATAGAAAAAAAAAAAAAATACTAAGGCTAACACTTCTCTCGAGTAAATATTACTAAATTTTGGTATATTTTTCATTTTGATCACTAAACTTTAATTCTTTACAATGTGATCATAGAAGTTTAAAGAATTTTGTAATGTAGTCACATATAAGATTTTTCGACCACTCTATAGTCGGAGTGAGTGATGTGGAGCTAATGTGACAAATAATAAAAATTATTGTGTGAGACAACTAATCAAAACATGCCACGTGTCAAATCTAACAACCAATCAACGTCACGTGGCATGTTGATTGGTTGTTATTGCATAATATTTTTATTATTTGCCACATCAGCACCACGTGAGCGCCACATCACCCACTCCGGTTATATAGTAACGGAAAAATCTTATATGTGACCACATTTCAAAATTTTTTAAACTTATGTGATTACATTGAAAAAAATTAAAGTTTAATGATCAAAATGAAAAGCACACTAAAATTTAGTGATATTTGATGTGATTTATCCCACCTCTCTCCCTAGCTTAGACTTCTTTTATTTACCGCCTTTATTGTTCTTATTCTATGGTTTTCTTAATTTTCCAATTGTCATATAAGTCATTTCTTATTTAAATATTAGAGGACCTTCTTGGAATTAGCTCCCAAGTCCACCCAAGTAATCAACCCATAAAAGAGACGGTCAATCCCACTTTTTTTTATGGGCGCAAATCCTTGTGTCCTGAATTACACTAACGGAGACAAGGAAGAATGCAGTTCATGTACAACAACAAGAACAATATCAGGGCATTTGCTAATTCCAGTTGGATTACTCAATTGACTGGCATAAGATTTTGGTTGTTACATAGCATTTTCATACAAGCATAAGATGATCCATCAATGCCAGTTTGATGAACGATGTTAAAGCTTCTGTTGGCTCAACTGTCATACTTAATTAATTAATTAATCAACTATATATGTGTCTCTGTGGTTTCTTGCAACACAAAAAAAGTGGGGTCTTGAGAGTTGGCATCCCTGGTAATTCAAATCGGGTCATGATCGATCAAGCTCAAAAGCTCCACCCACTAGCAGCTTTGAGAGACTATTCATGACTTCACCTGATGCATCTTACTTAATCGTCACGCCCGCAGTCTTGCTAAATAGAGATGAGGGTTCGGATAATTGATTTACCTTTTGTTTTAAAAATTCGATTTTGATTTTTTAGGTGGTTCACCTGCTGATTCGCTTTTTATAATAAGTAAGAGATTGAGGGTTTAAACATTTTCGGACTCTTTAATATGGATATTTTTTATTATTTTCTATATACCTAAAAGAAAAAAAAAATTAATTTTGATGACAGTTAAATTATCTCTAATATTCATTTCAAAATTCATCGTTGAAGATAGGAAGAATATCAACAAATGTTGTTGAAGAACCGAGTAAGAGTTCTTGTTTGGTAAGATTAAGATTGAATATATTATTACTATATGATAATAAAAAAATATTTGAAGTTGACAAATTATTTAAATTTAATCGTAGTAATTTTCATATATTCTCTCAAAAAGAAAAGCGATAATGAGACTTCCAAATCATAACCTAACTCTCAATTTCAACAAAATATCAACTATTTGTCTTATTATATGAGTTTAAGTAAGTAAAGTTAAGTTCATCGGTCATTTTATTTAAAAGTTATGTAATTTGAATTAATAAATTTTATATTAATCGTTTATCGATCATATTTTATTTTAACTAATTTATTTTATTCAAGTTAAATTCCAACTATAAATAGGAATTTACAAAAAAAGATTAGTGATAAATTGAGTAAATTTAGTAATCTCATATTTTACACAATAATTAAGCATGATCAAAATCAATAAGTGAAAGAGGAGTCATATTAAAACTGGGGATGGTATTAACACAAGACTAAACCCAATCATGTTAGTGATAAATTGATAATGCTTCCTCTTTTATTATTATTATTATTAGGTAAAAAGAATTAAGTTAGATACTAAAAGATTGTTATGTAAAATGGTGAGATCATCAGACCAAAATGGCATCTCATCTATGGGGTTCCTTCCAACTACAAGTGGAAAACACAACTGGATTAATCGAGTTGCATTCAATGACACCGATAACACCCTTACTATCTCAACACCTATGGAAGGAACTCAAATGGAGTGGCCAAGTTCACTAGTTGTTACCCCGAGGCTGATGCGACTCTATTCACGTTCATCTTTCTCCCCCGTTTGAACTTGCTCTCCACTCTGCAGGTAACTCTGCAAATAGTTTAATTACTAGTTTAATCGGATTCGAGAGAGAAGTATACGAGAGATTCCAGTCCCAGCTGGGTAGCTTAGCCTTTAGCTTTAGTTGGTTGAATGAAGGATTTGGAGGGAATGATAACTACCCGCCACCTCCAACCACCGCTGCCTACACCACCAATCAATTGCTCGCACCCTCTCCCTTTCTTCAACTTCAAGAAACTGACACCTCTTACCTTCCAAAACTATATTCCATGCTCTTCACATTTTTCCCCACCCAGCACTTGAAACCCCAAAATTCTTTGATTGTCTTCCAATGGAGGGTTCGGGATTTGGGGTTTCAAAGATGGGTTTTGGTTGGATGCTTGCGATTCTGGTTGTTTTATGGGGACTGAATGCTTCCGCTCAAGATAACGAGGAAATTACTGATAGATGCAATCTCGATCTCTCTTCTTTTATCCCTAACCCTTACAATGACACATCCAAGATGGATTGTAAACAGGTTTGGGATACGTATGTTCTACAGGTAAGTTCTGATTCCCTTCTGCATTATACTTCCTCATAATGTATTGTGCAGCTGAACTAATCTCAACTTAGATCAACAGAGATGAATACTGGGCAATGCAACTGTAAAATATCACAGTTACTAGATGTATTTGTCCAATAATATTGCTCTCGCGTTTGTCGTTATTGTAATAATTTTGAAGTATTGAAGGTTTATATACTCTGTTCGTTTGATTTCTTTCAAGATTTTGTATTTGGATTGTTCCTTTTTATTCCAAAATTGTGATTAGGCGGATCCATATCCTCAATCAGTGTACTTGGGTTTTTCTGCTAGATTGCGGATAATTTGGCATATTTTCTAACAGCAGTTTGATACAAATGTGGTGCCCACCACTGTGAGACTAGGTTTTCGTTAATCATAACAGTGGTTTGATAGTAAATGTTGAATAACTATACCTTCTGTTTCTTGTTTCCATTTCGATTTTATTGTTTTTATTATTTGAGGTGAAATTCCCAAACTGCTCTAATAGGGAAGAGTGGCATTCCTTTTGTTCTTCCTCTGTTCCGGTGGAGAGAGCACAGAGTTGTGCGTTAACATACATATCTACAAGAGAGCATAATCCCAAGCCTTCACAACCATTCACCAGCCTGAATCTCAAATGATGCATATTTTCTAGAGCTGAAGTTAGTCCTTGGCAAAAAACAAGTTTGTTTATTTGAGATATGCAGCAACACAATGGGAAAATGCATGATTTCATCCTTCTGTTGACACTAAAAGCAAATATTAAAAAGAAGGGATTTTTTCTGTCATAATTTGGGAACTTTAAGAGAATTGTTCATCATTTTGCTCTTCATATTTGTTAATCTTATGGATCATGTATGTATAGTAATCATGGTCAAAGAAAACTTTTTCTTCAATATGTTCTCAGTTAGAACAATTATCTGATCATACAGCTGAATGTATATACTTTACTGTTTCAGTACTCCCAAAGTAAAGATCATACTGTGAACATTCTATTATCTGCTGCATATACCACTGGATGGGTAGGAATGGCGTTTTCGAAAGATGGGAAGATGCTTAATTCCAGTGCCATGGTTGCATGGGTTAATACAGAAGGCCAACCACATGTCAGGCAGTATTATTTGCAGGGACATGAGCCATCAGAAGTTATACCCGACAAGGGTTATTTGCCACTAACTAATGTTCCCCCTTTTGTTGCGCTTCGTGGGGCTACTATATACATTGCTTTTCAGCTGAAATTTGCTTCTCATGTCACCGTCCAACCTCTTCTTTTTGCTTTCGGCAGTAGACATCCGACAAAGCATCACCACCTACATCACCATGATGCCAAAACTAGTATATTGTTCGACTTCTCTGGAGGTATATATCTCCATGCCTATTAATCTTGTTCGCATAGATGCTTCTTGTTTCACCTTTATTATCGGGACTGCCATGTTCTATAGAACCATAATTGTAGGAAAAATGCATTTGCCATAAGCAGCTAAGATTTCAAGGACATTGCATATGCATCTCTGTAACATGGGTAACAGCATTCTAGTAACATCAATGACTTTTTTAGGTAATACTCACCTCTCTTATAATTTTGTTGGCTATTTTCTAAATGATTTAGACTTTGGACCCCGTAGCCCCGTGTTACTGAAAACCCAATGATTACTCCATGTCTAGGATTTTATTCACTTTAACCGAAGGTATCGAATCCTTTCTTTGTATAATTTGCCTCCTCTCCCTTTGTTATATCCCTCTCAACCATATTTGGAGGTTTGTTTGAGTCCAACTGCACAAATGCTTAGTCGCAGTTGACACCTAAAGGTTTTATTTCTTGATTCTTTTTCCAATAAAAAAAAAAAAAAAGGGTGACGAGTACAAAATTAAGCATCGACAGTAAAGAAGGAATAAGATCTTCTTCACTTCTTGAGTTAATACATGATGTATTCTTCCAGGTCATGTTTCTTCTGTGCAGTCTGCACCCGATAGCAATAGTCACATGAGGAGGAACCATGGCGTATTGGGTTTACTTGGATGGGGTCTGTTTCTTCCTTACGGTGCAATCGCTGCGAGATACTTCAAGCAGCATGATCCCCTATGGTTTTACCTTCATGTAGGCATCCAGTTTGTGGGTTTTATATTGGGGCTTGCTGCCGTTGTAGTTGGAGTTTCTCTCTATAGCAGACTGCATGCCCATTTTCCGGTACACAGAGGCATTGGAATCTTCATTCTTGTGCTTAGCATTCTCCAGGTTTTGTCTCTAATCTAACTTAATCTCGTCATCCTATCCACTTGTGAATCTTCTACTTCTGCTGGTCTTTAAACAAGAGAAAGCAACATAATCAATTACAAGAGAGCCATAGGCCATCCTTTTCGTGCTCAATTGTATGCTCTCAGACCTAGCTCTGTGAATAGCATAACCAGGATAACTTCTTCGGAAGCTTGCTTCAGCTTGATAAATTTTCAAAGATTAAATTACACTCAGGCACCCCCTTGAGGTTTCACTAAATTACAGTATGTAATTGCTGCAATTACCAACCTCGCCTCCATTAGAAGGATGTTAAGAAATCCGTGTGTGAAACATCAGGGTACCCCATGTAACGCGAGTATTGTTATAATATCATGAAAATTGAAAATAACTAACTTATTGCCTCTTTTCAAGCAATAAGTAAGCTGGATATATATTCCAGCCAGCCTTATTCCTTTCCCTTTTTAGCAGACTTAAGACCACAAGAAATGAAAGGTAATCTGAAACGTCGAGACACGGCCAACTTAATTATTGGACGATCCAAAAATTCAGTTTAAAGGGTCAATAAATATATAGCTGGACTTTGATTCACAATTCACATGTTTGAGGCGCCATTTACACTTGTATTGACACCCAGATCTTGGCGTTCTTCGCGCGACCCGATAAGGACAGCAAAATCCGCAAGTATTGGAATTTGTATCACCACTGGGCTGGAAGGCTGGCCCTCTTGTTTGGAAACGTGAATATAGTTTTGGGCATTCAAATGGCTGATGCAGGCAATGGATGGAAGGCAGGTTATGGGTTCCTTCTTGGCACGGTTTTACTTGCAAGTATTGTCTTAGAGGTACTGTCAAGGAGGGCGGGGAAGAAAGATATCTCTCCAGCCTTCCAAATGAACTCAGTTTGATTCAGAAGTGATGCTCAACGACACTGATCGTGAAGGTCTCTTATCTAAATAAAATGCTCATTCTGAAAGGCATTTACATCTTCTATCAACTTTTGTTCTCAGAAACTGAAATCTTTTGCAGTGTTTTTGTCAGGGAGCAAGAGCAGAAGCAAAAGCAAGAGCATGGCACAGGATGGTCCTTGTTCAAGGATGATGTGCTTGACCTGCACTCAGCTTAAAGTACCATAGGCATAGCAACTGGTGTGTAAGCGAGTTTTATACTGTCTGAGAAGCCTTCTAATGCGTGAATATGAATGCAAAAGAGAGCTCTTTGTTTCTTTTACAAACTTCTACAGCTTCACATATTGGTGAAGGATTTTTTATTCTTACGTTGTTGCCTGCGAGTATTCTCCTTTCTTCGTTGCCCCTTGTTTTTGTCAGTCAGAACTGTTTATCGGCAGAAAATCGACAAGCCAAATTGTTACTTGGTTATCTGTGATTCGAAGAGAATACATGTGGCGCAAGATGGTCTAAACACGCACCATTTCAATTTTCAACCTTTGATGATGGACTCATGGCACAAATAGAAGAGCAATTAAGGGGCAATTTCAAATTCATAGCTGAAGAGTATTGTTTCATGGATCAAAAAGACAGTTGCAGAAACAATCAAATTCCATCTCTACTGCTGTCTACTCTGTTCAAATGGCAAAACTTCCATAGGGACAAATTGAGAGAACAGTCAGAATCTCAACTTACCACCGTTCAAATACTATCTTATTCTCTGCTGCATGATGTGTTCCTGCAAGTTCACTACTTTCGGACAGGAGAAGAAAGCTCATCATCATCATCCTCAACTGCAACTTATCCTTATTAAGGTAGGGTCGGTGGACTGTGACATAACATTCATAATGTCAATTGACAGTACAAATCTACACACACAAAAATGTAGCAAAAGTTTACTACAAATGCCCTCCCTAACACAAGCTTCCAGCTAAGAATGATGAGATAAAATTCTTACTTTTTTACATGAGATAAAATTTTAACATTTTTACATAAAAAAAGTTCATGAGATAGAGATGAAAGCCAATCTTGAAATATCCTACCCAAAAACTTTCATGATCCATCGTTGCCAGCAAGGGGAAGAGCCAAACCCAGATTAATCTATAACGATGAATGGATCTGTAAAATTAGATCAGGGCTTTTGCCAACATGTTCCAACTCACAAATCAATACTAAAACATGTCTGTTGAGTTGTATGCATTATGTCAACACCCAATACCCAGTCAACAAATTTGATTGACGTCATGTACAATTAAATCAAATTAATCATCCGAAAAAAAAAAATCTCATTTTAGCTTCTTTTTTTTTTTCACCAGCCAGAACATCAAAACTTTCTAACTAAAATATGAATTAGAGTCGTTGGCTCAAAAGGCACCTATTGAATTCCCAGAAATTAGTTTCCTGTCGTAAACCTGCACATCAGGCAAACCAAAGATCAGGCAATTGTGATAAAAAGAAGCTAAATAACAAGAAGTAATCAAAAGGCACCTATTGAATTCCCAGAAATTAGTTTCCTGTTGTAAACCTGCACATCAGGCAAACCAAAGATCAGGCAATTGTGATAAAAAGAAGCTAAATAACAAGAAGTAACTGAGCTGTTGATTTCATCTTGGCGTTGGAAACAAATGACATGGAGCTTTTTAGAAACAGGAATACATGAAGTAGAAACTTCTATCTGATTAGTGGTTTTTGATAATTTTGTGCAATCAAAGCTTTGATATCTACATTATAAGATTCAATTCAACTTAACATAATTCAACAAAAAAGCTTTACTTTGCACTGAAACCATTTCTCTTGCTTTTTCCCTCATTGAATCAACAGTTGGAGAATCTAATAAACTGTAATATGATGAATGTTTTTATCCATCTGGAGTGAGAGTTTTGTATAGATTGGGACACAAGACAGTGAAAGGGAAGAAGGTGGAGAATAAAACAGAAACAAGCAACCAGTGCCATGAAAGAGAGAGAGTAGTGATTCACATTAATTTAACTTCTTTGTTATATGAAAACACGCACAGAAAGGAGGAGAGGATTGAAGACTTTATTTAGCCCATGCATCAGGCAAAAAAAGACAGCCTTTGATTTAGGAAGTCAAAATCCTATTCGGAAGGGGAAACACACAATCAATGTGGACATCACTTTCCTTATGTGGAATCAACCCCTAATTATACCTTTTCTTATTAATTTGCTGGAATATTTACTGGATGAGAATACGTAATTGGAATGACAATAGTACCTGATGTTAAAAAAACAGTCCAAAAAATCCTCTTTCCTTAGGTTTAAGCAGAGAAATTTTTGAATGCTGTGCTGCTGCCTTCTGGTCTCCAAAGTATCGGTATAATGGACTTAGTATCTTGGAAGATCTAGTATTCTGCAATTAAGATTCAAATTTATCATTCCTGTCTCATAACTAACATTAAATGATATATGTTTATCTACTTGATCGCCTATAGTTCCCAGAAGATTCAAAATATAGATGGCTTAAACCCATGGGTACTTTAAAAGAGACAAGAAATAGACTCGGTTTTTTTTTAAGAATTTAAGTATGTTAAAGGAGTAGACATTGCTTGTAAAGAACTAACCTGCATTTTTTCATAAAGTATTGTAACAGATCAAATATGAAAGCCAAAAACTTCCAAGGTTGCCTCATTTGTATGTGAAAGCAACACATCTTCTGTTTCCTCTCAACCATCCTGCTGATTTTGACTGGTAAAAGTAAAAAACTTTGCCTTACATGGCACTAGCTGTATTATTTTTATTCGAAGAAAAGCTTCCAGACTTGAGTGATTCACTCTCTCGGACCACTCTGCTGCATACAACTTTAAAAGGCTGTGAACTATACGGCCTCTTCAGCAAACTGATTGGCATTCGCAGGGTCTGCTTTTTGTTTCTTCTCCCCCTGATCAAAATGGTGACCATTTTCTCACCATCAATTTTCCAAGGGGGACTTGATGCTTGATTACTGCAACTGCTTCCAGATTCATTAAGCGTGTTAAATTGATCCAGTTGATTACCAGAACTGAGAACAATATTTGAATTTGAATTGCCATTTTCTTTCTCATTATTCGATCTAACACTAGCCACATCATTTCCATTGTCCACTGCCTCTAATGCCGGGAGATTCAATTCTTTCTTAGCTTTATCCCCATTGGCAATGTCCACTGGCAGGTTTGGAGCCAAACTCAGGCTCTCAGAATTGTCAAATTGTTCCTTTATCTGTGGAATTGGATCAGCAATTGGCTCTACAACAGTTGGAGAGACAGAGAACTCCATTCCATGGCAACCAGGCCAAATGGGCCTAGGCATGTATTCATTGGGGATACTACGTTGCCATGCAAAATGATTGGAATGAAAAGGGCTGCTAGTCATAGGGAAGGTAGTGGATGGAGGTTGAGTATATGGAGGATATAAAAATGGCATGGTTTGTATCATATTTGGGGTGGGTGGAGGTGAGGGATACGGGCGATGAGGAGAAGAGCACATCGGATTAACTGTGGGTAAGACCGTAGGAGGCCCTGGGTGAACAGTCATGTTCAACTGCCAAGGGCCAACAGCTGGAACAGCTGCAGGACCAGAAGAGAGAGAAATGTTCAATGCCACAGGTGCAGCCCGAGCAACAGTTATTGATGGGCTGAATGGAGCTGCTGATGCAGACAACTTTTTGATAGGGAATTCCCTGGTGTCATCCGAACAAGATATTAAAGATCTTTCCTTTAAGGTCTCACCTACTTGCAAGGTGGAAACTGAAGTATCTTCAGGTTTGGAGCTGCTGGATGGATCATTCTCGCAGAGCTCAATATTGGAAGCATCAATTAAATTTGGCATATCATCAGTTTGAATGCTACTTTGTACCACTTGATCAAGTTCCACACAGCTAGAGTTAACCATCTCTGCACTTGGAGATTCTTCCACAATTGCAGCCTCAATCTCAGGATGTTCATCCCACGTCACATGATTTGATTTAGTTTCTTCCGTCTTGCCAACAATTTCTTCAACCCCATCAGATGAGTCACTTTTGGAATTTAACACAAATTTATCTTCTTTTACATTTTCAGCCTCTGCTTTAATGTCAACATTTCCTTTTGCTTCATTCTCATCGAATCCATGTTCAACACCAAGCTCTTTGTTATCAGGATTATCATTCTGGGACTCCCTAACCTGCAACATAGGAATAGTACCTGGTGGAGCCAGTGCTACTTCCTTGTATGAAGGTGATTTTCCTAAGCTAACTATTGAACTCTTCTGCGATATTTGTCCAACTTCCTTTGGTGCAGCAACTGAAATAGTTTCTGACAGAGATTTGGATACCTTACCTCCATTTCGGTGAGCCTCTATCACAGTGTCTTTAGTAGATGAAGGTACAGATTTAACTCTATATGTTACAGCTTTGACTACTCTTCGTCCAAATTTGGTACTCGGGGAGGTACTCTTTGCTGTGTGGTAATCTGCATAAATTCCTGGAGACACTGTTCGTTTCTTTATCAAGTAATACTTGGTATTTTGGTAGTTACTTTTCAGTCTAGCATAATCTGATTCAGAAAGCACATCTTTTTTCTGATAACCATAGACCTTGCTAACAGTTGCCCGCCGCTGCCTTATTCGCCGTCCATATGAGCCAGCTGATCTTGGTCTTTGAACTGGTTGCCATCCATCATCTCCTTCAGCATGTACTTCAGTTAAAACATCACTGGCAACTATTGGCTTTTCTACAGCAACTTCTTCCTCAACAGGCTGTATGAACTCAACTAGGTTCTTCTCAGTAGTTTCTTCATACACAGGCTCTGTGATCTTAACTGGTGGATAGGTGGTTTCACCATTCATATTTGTGTCCCCTTCAGGTTCAGGAATCAGTTTCTCATCTGAAGCATCTTTCTGGGATTCCTCAGAACTCACAAAACTTAAGTTTTGGTCAGATTTAGCCTTCATCTGCAGATAAGGATTGATACATTTATATCCATATACATCGAATTTTAGCTTCAAGTAATGCAAAACCCACAAAGAAAGGAGAATACACTTCATGGTAAAATTAGGCTGGTGAGCATCAATTTTCTCAAGCTCAAAGCAACCTTAAGGTGCATGAAGAATGAACCTTGATCCTGAGATTTAGTTGTCAAACATTTGTGAATCTCATGTCAGAAAAAAAAGTGCCACTGTTTTAAGTAAAAAGTGATTCTTGTTTCTTTTTTTTCTATCTTTTCTTTTTTTTGTTAAGTGATTCTTGTTCCTTTCATAGAGTTAATTCCTGGATGAGGTTGATCCATCCCTGGTCCAGTTCTTGGATTTCATAAAATCCCTTTAGCAGTCCCTTCATTTTGATGATTTCAAGTCATAGTTTTCTTCTTAACTTTCTCTTCTGAGAATTGGTGACTCAGGTAGTATAATTCTAACTCCTTAGTACCTCTTTCCAACAAATACTTTTAGATTAAGAGAGAGAGAGAGAGACTTGGAATCCTACAGTCTAGAATCAATATGCTGCCCAACTTTTAGTTCTGTGGATCTTTATTTTGGTAAATATTTAACATCACTTACAATCCTTGGACTTAAGAATTTCCTTACTCAAGGGCCCTTCAGCTTCCACCAAAAATTACTAATCAGAACTAGATTAACTGAGCAAAGCATTTGACGGAATCTCTATAATACACATGCAGCATAGTAGCTGGAAGGAACAAAACACAAGGCAAAAATGAAAAGTAGGAAGAATCAAGAAAAAGGGGAACATATCCTTCACTTTTTGACAAAGCTAGGTCATGCATAATGCCATGGTTCAAGTTTAGGCACAGCATATGTTAGCAAAACCAAAGAATAACCTTTGGCAAAAGTTTAAACATCCAACACCCAAATCAAAGCCATCAACTAGGTTTCAAAAGCTGTAGATAAATACTGCAAGCAACCTTAGGTGGAGAGAAGGTTGTTGATCTGGCTACAATGCTGTTAGCCTGATTTTGGCAATGTATGGGCCTACTTGCAATGCCAAACATTTCCTAATTGCTCTCGGCCATTGAAAATAAGCCACCTACGTTATCATAGGTGGCTAATGAGGTAAAACATAAGCCACACAAGAAGGTGGATATAAAATCATTTATTGCCACCTTTATATTGAAAGCTGAAAAGAAACAATTAATCGCCTATCTCACAGTATTTCATCTTGCTTTCAAACAATTTCAGTAGACTATGGGGATGAATGAGCATACCTTCATAATATAGGTTTTCCTCTTTATTCCCACAGAATCTTTCCCTTTGGCATCATGACTTGGATTAATGTAGTCAAGCAAATCTGACACACTGTCAAATCAAATAAATTCATATTCAGGGAGAAGAAAAATGTCCGTACATAATTGGTTTTCAAACATTCATCAGATCATCTTGGTCGTAAAGATATACCAGTACCAAGCTGCCTTCTTGGCCAACACTACTCGTTCTTCCCAAACAGAATCCAGTAAGGTCTCATAATATACTCAGGAGACCTACATAATCAACTATTTGTCTTTTCAAGAGCATTGAAATACCTTTCTTCATTATGCATTTCATTATTTTTTTCACAGGTTTTTATTTTTAATAGTATCCAAATCACAATGAAATATATAAGCAAATCACTAACTATATTATAATGGCATAACAAAAGATGGACTTCACACCACCTTGGTAAACACTAACACAATTGCATACGAAGTTTCATATTGTCAGCAATTGCATGGACTCTTTCTATTTCCCACTGGGTTCACAGAACACGACCAAGGTAAGGTATGGATATATGTCCAACGCAGTTGAATCCTTTAATCTCTAATGATGTTAAAAAGACAAAGAAAAAAGAGAGGCCCATGCTTTCATCATAAATAGAATTTTCTAATTTCTCAAATCAAACAGTTCAAAGATGAAAATGCCATTTCTCTATAAATATCAACTTTTGTTGAACACATCAAAAAATGTGTCAGCATCTGACATGTTAAATGGTGATAACCTATCAAACATGCCAAAAAATGTGTTAGACAACCTCGATATTGTCCAATTATGACAACTAGGTGGATGTTGGCTCAACATGGTGTATGTTGATGAAATGAAACTACTTTTATATGTCAACTGAAGTTTATATTTGTGAACTCAATCAGGCTACTTTTTTTTCATGGCACTGGCGTTTTACAAAAGTTCTATGGATTAATTAATAAAAATACAAATTTGTTAGTATCCCCCATATATTTCATTGTGTTTTCCAAATTATCATACTCTATTTTAATAATGGCGTCTCTCTATACCCACACATGCTAAATAGATTTGTACATATAGCAACATTGGATGTTAGGATATAAATTATACTCAATATATTTAGTTTTCATGATATGCCCATGTTCCTGTACCTATATTTAAGTTAGATAATATAAGTACAAGTTTGAGAGTATAAGAAAATCCAAAGCCTGGAGACGCATCCATACTCAATATTCAAACCCAAGAATATGTAACTTAGGTGCCAGTATACCTTAAGTGGCCTTTACTAGCTATGGATGCATCAGGCTTTCTAGTTCCATTCCGTGCAGCTTCTTGTTGTTCAAAGGCCTTTGACTCAAAGTACTCAAGCCATGCAGCAGCATCCTGCAACATTCAGATTTTCAACCATTTGCAGATAGCAAAAGCAAAATGATTACAGATAACTAAAATAAAGTTGAATTCATGATTAAGAAACCAAAAAGAAAAGGACAAAAATACATTATAATCCCTGCAACCATTTTTTTTTTGAGTTGAGATATTCAAGTTATGCAACCCAAGTTAAACATCAAAGTGATGTAAATTATATCAATTAACCAAGCTCCAATTATTTTCTTTTGTGCTACCACATTTTATCAACACTAAGAAACATCTAGGTTTGAGATAGAGAGGTTTGTGGGTTTCTGGATGCGGATGGTCAACGATAACACAGGTTAATAATAAAGAGGAAGGTGGAAGTTAATAATTTATGATTTAGTAAGTTGGATTGCATGAAAATGGATATACCTGAGTACGGAGGTCATCTGGGCCCAGCTTAGCTCGGAGAATTTGCAAGGTTGTCTGCTCATGCTGAACGCTCAAAGGGTAAGCTTCCATCAATGAGAGTGCAATTGCTATAGCATGGTAACTCGCTGCAGTCTGGAAATTAATAAATAGAAAGAATTAGGTCTCAACAATATATAGCCAAGGATTAACAATTCCTATCAGTCTTCATGGATATAGTGTTAACAATAAAGTTGCAAGTTAAGCAGAATCTGTTATAAAAGAACTAAAAGTGTGGAATCTTAGACAACAGCGAGAGATGCTTTAGCATAAGTTATCTTTTACTGGAAAATTGCAATTTCACCCATCTTCCTGATAATCATCACCCCCCTTGCTTGCAAGTTCAGATACCTCTGGTTTCTCTTTCTTTTCCTTTTTATCTTCTATTTTTTCTTTAGTCCTTTTTTTGGCAACTGTAAAGACTACCAAGCACGATCCAGATTCTAAGTGGTTCAGTTTGATATGGGGGCAAGCATGTGCCTCCTCAGGGCAGAGCAAAAATTGTGTGCGTATTGAAGCTAAAATTTAGTTGTATGCTCAATTGGCTGAAAACGGATCAATTCTTAATTAATATATTATGTAAAAAAGCTAATAATAGCAGCTTAATCATGCTACTTCTCAATACGTTCATTTGCAACACATTTGTTTCACAGAATGGGGGCAAATTATATTCCAGGTTAGTCCCAGTTTAATAAGTGATTCCATAATAAACTTGTTCTAAGTTAATCCCAATTCAATATCTCAATCTACAATCTAATTAGACATCAAAGGGCGTATCAGTACTATCATAATATTAGTAAAGGGAGACCTCTACATAGAAGGAACCTGAATATGGTCTGGGCCAAGTAACCTTTGGTTACACTTTAGAGCTTTGTGGAGATATCTGAGAGCAACATGCACATTTCCCAAGCCTTCCTCCATCATAGCCACGTTAATGTATGTTGCAGCAGTGTTGGGATGTGATGGGCCGCATGTGAGATGTAATAGATAGAGTGCACGTTTTACATATCTGAACAGTAAAAACATAAAGTTCTATTAGTAGAAGCATTACAAACATAATCTTGATGACAAATGAGCTATGTTCAACATGAATGACATTTTACTCCTGGCATTTGCTAACAAAATATTTCATCATCATCACCACAAGTCTTAATCCCACTAGGTGAAGTGATAACAAAATATTTCCAAAAACAAAAAAATTATATTTATTTAACTAGAAAGTATGTTCACACTTCTCGACTCAACAAAGCTTTCCCTGAACTATATTCAGTGAACGACAAAAGCACCCATGCCATTTCAATTTATCTAAAGCCATCACTTCAATAATATGCAGGATCATTTATTCCCTTACTAAACCCAAGATAAATTTTCTTTTCATTCTCCCCCTTCCATTATTCTATGCTTTGAGAATCCCATTTTCAGTCAAGATTAATCCCTATGGATTTGTTCAACCACCTAAAAAATCATAAATCCATGTTAATTTAGGTATTGCATTTCCTCTAGAACTTTGCCTAATGGCACGTTATTCATCCTTCTTTCTCATTGTTGCATTTATCAGTCTTCACTAGACATGGACAAACCATCTTCTCTATTTCTTCAGCCTTTGTCTGTAACATCACACTAGCTTTACAGCCTCAAGAATGTGTACATGGGGTGAGGCCATGTACATCTTTAAAAACCAAAAGGACTGTGTAATCTTACAAATCGAAAGGCATATGTAAGTTATTAAAAAATTGAATAAGGCATACTGAAAATGGAAGATGATTTTGACATGATGCGAAACCAGTAATGCTTTTCTTAAGAGACTTGTTACGGTAGCTAGCTGATTAGTATAAATAATGGTGTAATTGGGCTACTAGAATGTAAATGACCATTAAGCATAGCTGGGGAAATGTCCCAGCATGCGGAAACGCGTGAAGCGCACCTAAGCGCAGGCTGTAGCCACTTGTATGAGCACACGGGCACGGCCCAACTGCTTTTGGCGCCCAAACTAGCTTGACTAGTATATATAACTGATCAAGAGCGCCTAAAGACATATGTTGAATGAATTTGGAAATCAATTTCCCTCCATCTCTTCTCTGAATTCTCTCTAATTCTCTCTCTATTCTGACCTCTCTTTCTCTCTCTCCCAATTATCTCTTTCAATACCGTTCTCGATTCCTCGAGACTCCATTGTCATATTTTAGAATCTAACAAATTGGTATCAGAGCAAGCTTCTAGCCGGATTGTACAAGACAATTGGATCAATTGCGGATGGTACTAGGATGCGTTAGATGGAGATGCAACTTCAACAGGTGAGGTGACGATGACGGTATCCGAGATGCAAGGAAGGGTAGAACGGTGGAAGAAAGAATAGGTTCGGCAGTGGATAGGAAGTTGGAGGCTCTGGCCGATCAACTCAGGGGGGATATGCGCCTGCAAATCCGTGAGGAATTGCAAGAAGTTCGAGATCAAGGAAATTTGTTGCAGGATTAGCTGCAACAATTTATGATGATGTTCGCGAATCAACCATAGATAAGGATTTCCCCTGATTTTCCACTTAGAGAACGAACGAAGCCAATTCTACAGGGAATTAGTATCCCACACCGTAATATGGGGATAACTGAATCAAAATGAGAGCCAATGGTAGGCGATGAACTGGTAACAAATAGGAGACGGGGATTTCCAGTGCCTAAATTGGAACTTCTAGTCTTCAAAGGTACTGAGCCGCGATGGTGGTTGAGAAGATGCGAGAAATTGTTCGAAATCCACCAAGTACCAGAGAACCAGAGGGTGGCCCTGGCGGTAGCATATCTTCATGATGAAGGAGATGTGTGGTTCCAAGGCTGGTCCAGGGTTAAGAGAGAACTATAATTGGGATGATTTCACCAGAGGCCTTAATGAAAGATTCGGGGAACGAGACCGGTTGGATGTAGTGCAAGAGTTTAATCGCTTGAGGTAGGAAGGTTCAATAATGGACTATCAAGCGAAGTTCGAGGAACTCAAGTTCCTGATGCTTAACCAAAACCCCAGTCTTACCGAAGATTATTTTGTATTGAGTTTCATAGGAGGACTAAACGAGGAGCTGCGATCAGCAGTATAAGTGCTCATACTAAGGATGGTCCCAGAAGCAGTAGAGGGGGCCTATCTACAGGAAATGACATTTTGACGCTTTGCTGAGGAAACAGAAAGGGCATATTAGAGGAGCACAAGGAGGGATGATATACCAAGATGGAAGGCCACCGGGGAGAGAGACAATGAGGACTAAACGAGGAGCTGCGATCAGCAGTATAAGTGCTCATACTAAGGATGGTCCCAGAAGCAGTAGAGGGGGCCTATCTACAGGAAATGACATTTTGACGCTTTGCTGAGGAAACAGAAAGGGCATATTAGAGGAGCACAAGGAGGGATGATATACCAAGATGGAAGGCCACCGGGGAGAGAGACAATGAGGACAGGGCGTAATGTCAGGTATCCCGCATTACCTGCACCCCCTCTGAATATGCAAAGCAAAGACAAGATGATGGAACAAAGGAGGCTGGAGGGACTGTGTTTCAGGTGTGGTGAAAAGTACACACCGGGGCATCAGTGTAGGAAACAACTTCTGTTGTTGGATGGAGAAAAAGAAGGGGACAAAACGGAAGAGTTGGCAGTGATGGAAGAAGAGGAGGAAGAAGGTAGTGGAGCCATATCATTACACGCCATTAAAGGGGTGGCTAACAGCAAAAATATTAAGGTGGAAGGCAAGGTGCACGATAGTTCTCTCATGGTGTTAATCGATAGTGGAAGTACCCACAGCTTCATTGATGAAACCATGGCTAAAAGGATAGGGTGCCCAACGACTAGAACACAACCATTATCAGTCATGGTAGCTAATGGGGACAAGGTAATCAGCAAATCAGCTTGCATGGGATTTTGCTGGGAGATGCAAGGGGAAGAATTCTAGGTTGATCTCAGACTACTCGGGTTGGGGGGCTGTCATATTATATTGGGGGTGGACCGGATGCGAGAGGTGAGTCCCACTAGTTTTGACTTCAATAATATGGAAGTAACGTTGGAAAGGAAAGGGAAGAGGGCGGTTCTGCAAGGCCACATGGAGGTAAGGGCATGCAAACTGATGAGGGGCAAGAAGTTGCAAAGGATGTTCAAAAAGAAATGGGCACAGGTGGCTCATTTATTTTCCATTGAGGCCAGTGATCAACGAGAGGAGAATTCTTAGATAGGAAGTCCAGAATCACCACGACAGGTACACGAACTGACCCTTTTAGATTCATTACTAAATGAATATCAGGATCTCTTCGTAGAACCTAAGGCCTTACCTCCTAAACGTTCATTGGACCACCCTATACCTCTCCTACCCCAGGCCAAACCTGTTAACATCCGTTCTTACTGGTACCCACCTAAACTCAAATCGAAAATTGAGAAGATGGTCTGAGAAATGTTAGACCAATCCATTGTTTGCCCGAGCCACAACCCTTTTGCTTCCCCTATCCGATTAGTCAAAAAGAAAGATAGTACTAGGCGTTTTTGTGTTGACTATAGACAGCTTAATGCCATTACCATTAAGGATAAATTTCCTATTCCCATCATTGATGACCTACTTGATGAACTTAAACATGCAACCATATTTACCAAATTGGACTTAAGGGCAGGATACCATCAAATTAGAGTTAATCCTAATGACATCTTCAAAGCAGCCTTCAGAACACATCATGGGCATTTTGAGTTTATAGTTATGCCATTTGGCCTCACAAATGCCCTAGCTACATTCCAAGCCCTCATAACCAAATTTTTGAACCCCACCTCAAAAAATTTGTGCTAGTTTTTTTTTATAACATACTACTAGTCTACAGCCCTTCTTTTGATCAACACCTTATCTACCTTAAGAGCTACATTTGAGATCCTGCAATTCAATCAACTATGTATCAAGCGGTCAAAATGTGCCTTTGCACAGCCTCGGGTAGAATATCTTGGGCATGTTATTTCAGGGGCTGGCATGGGGACTGACCCAAGAAGAT
The DNA here is from genome assembly GCF_014633365.1 of Diospyros lotus. Taxonomy (NCBI): domain Eukaryota; kingdom Viridiplantae; phylum Streptophyta; class Magnoliopsida; order Ericales; family Ebenaceae; genus Diospyros; species Diospyros lotus. Next base: position 19,685,482 of record NC_068342.1, on the reverse strand, counting down.
CGAAGCTGTTATGGTTAGGCCCAAACCTACTAACATCCGGGCCTTAAAGGGCTTCTTAGGGCTTACTAGCTACTACCGGAAATTTGTGAAAAACTATGGCACCATAAGTAAGCCTTTAATAGAAATGCTGAAAAAAATGGATTCCAATGGAACACCGAGGCAAAAGAAGCCTTTGAGCAATTAAAAGCAGCCTTGGGCAATATGCCTACATTGGGCTTTCCTGACTTTGATAAGCCCTTCACTCTGGAAACAGATGTAAGCAATACCCACATAGGAGTGTGTCATGATCCACGTAGCAAGGAGGGGGAGATAGAGTAATTAAATGTAATAGGAAGGGAGGAATAGATATTAGCGGAATAGTCAGTAGTGTATGTTGTAAGGGGGGTACATGTTTGTTGCTGCTTAGGCAGGTTGTACATTCCCTTAGCTGTAAGCGGTTAAACCGCACATGGGCAAGGAATCCAGCTATATATTTAGCTGATCCTTACCACGGATAGGTATGAAATATTCTAACAGAATTCTGACATTCTCTCTCACATTCTCTCTCACATTCTCTCTCTGTTCTCTCTTCCTGTAATACCCAGTATTACATGGTGTTGAAAATAAATAATTTTTGATTATTTTGAAAGGATCTCGGGTGGTCCGGGAAGCCCAAGAGTCGGTTTCAGGAAATTAATTAATAAAATTGTCGAATTGGCGCCCGGGAGTGCCCCGGGACTTGGGTGTCCAGGGAAGAGGGCAAGAGATTGATGGGCATCTCGAGACGAGGATAGTGACGCTAGAAGCGGTCTGACTGGGAATAATTTTTAGAATAATTTCGATATAAGCCCAAACGGATGCCTGTCCCGAGTGGTTGCAGGGGACTTTCGGGAAGCTAAGAGGACCCTAGGGGTGGTCCGATTTTGTGAGTAAGACAACCCTTAAGTGTTTTCGGGTCGAATAAAGGTCCCGTGCAGGCGTAGGGACAAGGTCGGTATTCCCGAGTAGCGGTCGATTATTAATTTTGATAAATCGAGATTTGGTGTAGTTTGGTGGTATAATTTAAAGTCTTGGGAGGGTCCGAGTGTAATTATAAAATCCCCAAGTGCAATTATTAAACCCTCAAGTGAGATTTTGAGGAAAGTGAGGGGCTAATGTGTAATATGTATAAATATATATATATATATATATATGTACTGAAGCTTCCTTTGTCTCTGAAAATTTAAAATCAAAAGCAGAGAGAGTGAGGGAGAAGGAGAGTGATGGCCGAGGCTTTGTGAGTGATCGCGAGAGAGCATTTCGAGAGGGGGAGATGGCCGAACTCGACCATGGAAGTAGCAGCTCGAGCTGCTGTTGAAATGGCCGAGGAAGAAGCAGCCATTGAAGCCGACGATTGAAGCTGGAGCAGCGTTGGGCAGCGGCCAGCAACGGCCATGGCCGAAGCAGAGGCAGCCCACGGTGGCGGGAGGCGGTTGTGAGAGACAGCCAGGGGCTGTTTTAGCCAACGGAGGCGGCCGGAGGTGAAGCTGAATCGGCAATGGTGGTCGCGGCAGCTGCTGTTACGTGTGGGAGGCCGGCCAAGGCGGTTCGCGGCGGAGGCAGCTGGTGTTGTGGGTGGCTCGGCAGCTGGTGGCCGCCATCAGAGGCGGTGCTGGCTGAAGGCGGCGGCGTGGCCGGCATCAGCCGCGCGCAGGAGCAGCGTGAGCGAGAGAAGGAGGCGCGGCAGAGGGAGAAGATGATGATGAACAGTGCCGCGGGAGAAAGAAAATAAGGAGAAAAAAGAAGAAATAGAAAAGAAAAAGGAAAAATAGAAAAAGAAATAAAAAGAAAATCTGGAAAAATAGGAAAAATTTCATAAAAATGGGGGAAAATTCCGAAAATTAGTTTGGGACTTGAAGACCGTGTTGGAAGCTAAAAATGGGATTTTGGACGCGAGCGGCAACTTGGGAGGCAATGTCGGCGTGGGCATTTTTTTTAAATTTCTCTCCAGATGAGTTGAGGTAAATTAATATTTCCTCCCCAAATTAGTTGCATTAAGCGAGTTAATGTAGATTAATTATTTGTTGGATTAAACCCCGGGTCGGGATTGTTTGGAAATTATTTTTGTTGAGTTGTAGATAGATGGTTCTGATGGTGTGTGTGGCGAAGTTGGGGGCATTGATTTAATGCCGGATGTTAATAGAGTTGGGATTTTGTGTGTTTGCCTCTAGGTTTGACCGAAAAGGCCGTGATTCTAAAGGAACTTGAGGTTCAGGTTGGAGTTCGTGCCGAGGCAGAGATGAGGCTTCGAGCCAGGTAAGGGACGGCCCCATGTGGAGGTGGCCTTGCAAGTTGGTAAATGTGTTTGATAATATTTTTATGTTGCATTGGCATGTAGTGGTTATATCTTGTGTGATGCAAGACCTAGTGAACCTATGGTCGTAGGGAGGACTAGTGTTGTGGGGGCTGATAGGTTGATGCCTCAAACCTTGGTGGGTTGTGAGGATGTGTGGGTCTAGCCTCATTTGCATGCATTGGCATACATAAACATGATTATATTCATATTTACATGCATTGCACCCTTACTGAGTCTTTGTGACTCATGAGATTTTACCCCATGTGTAGATATTGCAAGTCCAGATGCAAGCAGGGATGGTGTCGGGAGGCTGTTGTGGCAACTAGCGGTGTTGCCCGAGTTGTGTATTTTTATTACCTCTTGTATGAAGCCATGTGGTGTTGTGTATGTATACCCTTATAAGTAAATGTATGTGTTGATGAGAGTTAGATGTATTTAATTGTTGTAATCATCAATGTGTTAGATGATTGTGAGTCTGCGTGATTTATATGTGTCTTGAGTTATTGAAGCCAAATTCGAACCAAGTAAAGATCAGTAAGGTATGTTCTCATAAATCCCCAATACTCAGCGATGTGGTTTTTATGATAGCTTTGTGCCTGGGTCACCTTTGGCTTGCGATGAGGCGAGCTGGAGAGAGGTGAAGCTCACTCGGGTTTCGGGTCCCGATCTGCTGAGTTTTTCTTGTTTAAGTTGGGACCGATTCCTGAGTAAAGCGAAGGGAAGGACGAAGCCTAGTTCCCACCTAGGGCGTTTTCTGTTGAAACATAGTCCAACCCTTCAGTTGTGGTTCGTCGGGTGAGTAATCTGATTGATTATTTACTAGTGGCGCCCGTAAGTGGGAGCGGGTCGTTACACTTCCTCCCTAATTTCTCCCCCTATCTTCATTCGTTCTCCTTCGAACAGCCCACTGGACGAATGAATTCTAAGTCAGATCCTAAGGAGCTGACAGAGTGGTACTAACTCAAGAAGGAAGACCTTTGGCCTTTCTCAGCCAAGCTTTAGCTCCAAGACATCAAGACCTTAGCATCTATGACAAAGAACTAATGGCAGCACTAATAGCTGTGGAAAGGTGGCGCCACTATCTAGAAAGAGGAAAGTTTGTAATCAAAACAGACCATGAAAGTTCAAAATTCATCCTACAATAGAGGTTGCACAACCAAGTACAGAAAAAAGGTATGTCCAAGCTCATAGGCTTAGATTATGTGATCCAATTCAAGAAAGGGAAAGAGAATGTTGCAACAGATGCTTTATCTCACTGCCATGAGGAAGAAATGGTTGCAGCTATCTCTACAATGGTACCTGATTGGCTTTAAGAAATTACTGACAGTTACCACAAGGACGGATAGGCCAAGGATCTCCTAGGGCAGTTAACCATTAATGCTGCCAACAAACCAGGGTACTCACTTACCAACGGAGTAATGAGATACAAAGGAAGAATGGTGATCGGCGATTGTAAGGAATTGAAGGACAGAATAATTCATGCATTGCATGAATCTCCCATAGGAGGGCACTCGAGTATCCAAAACACATACCACAAAGTCAAACAGTTATTCTTTCAGCCACAACTAAGGAAGTATGTATGGGAATATGTCTTGAATTGTGAGGTATGTAGAAAATGCAAGCATGAAACAATGGCTCACCCTAGCCTACTTCAGCCTCTAGAAGTCCCTGATCGTGCTTAGACTAATGTCACTATGGACTTTATCGAGGGCCTACCAAAATCAAAAGAGAAGGATTGTATTTTGGTAGTAGTCAATAGGTTCACAAAATTTAGCCACTTCATAAGCCTCACTCATCCGTTTACAACACAGGAAGTGGCTAGAACCTACGTGGATAATGTGGTAAAACTACACGGCATCCCAAGGTCAATTGTCTCTAACCAAGACAAAATATTTACTAGCCTTTTTTGGAAGGAACTTATGAAGAACCTAGGAACCAAACTCCTAATGTCTACAACATACCATCCAGAAACGGATGGCTAAACCGAACGCGTTAACCAGTGCTTGGAAGGGTGCCTAAGATGCTTAAGTTTTGTGTAGCCAAGGGGATGGCACAAGTGGTTAGCAATGGCGCAATGGTGGTACAATTGGAGCTTCCATAGTTCAATCAAGATGACACCGTTCGAAGCTCTTTATGGTTACAAACCATATTTACTTCCTGCCCTAGGAAGTCACACAACGGTCGCAACGATTGAAGCTTACCTCCAACAAAGGCAAGAAGTGTTAAGAATGATAAAAGCAGAATTGGCTAAGGCAAGAAACCGAATGAAACAACAAGCAAATCAAAAGAAAAGCAAATGAGAATTTTCGATCAGAAATGAAGTCTACTTGAAGCTCAATCAACAACATTACAAGGCACTGACCAAACAAACCATTTCGAAGTTGAACCCCGAGTTTTATAGTCTTTTCAAGATTGTGGAGAAAATCGGAACAATGGCTTATCGACTGGAGCTACCTGCAAATGCAAGGATACACCCAGTCTTCCACATCTCTCTTCTAAAGAAAGCCGTGGGCAGCAAAAGCTCTACCCCAAACTTACCTCCTAGGTGGGAGAAGTACCTCCAGACACAGTGCCAATTGCCATTGTGGACAAACGAGTGACACACCACAATGGCGTCCCTATGATCCAGGTGTTGGTGCAATGGTCCTCCTTTCATTCCGACAACAACACTTGGGAGTACTTTCCAAAACTCCTTCAACAATTTCCCAACGTAGCAAGCTTACTACATATTTCTTGCGAACAAGAAATATTTTAAGGGGCCGAGACTGTTATAGTAGCTAGCTGATTAGTATAAACAATGGTGTAATTGGGCTACTAGAATGTAAATGACCGTTAAGCATAGCTAGGGAAATGTCCCAGCATGTGGAAACGCGTGAAGCGCACCTAAGCGCAGGCTGTAGCCACTTGTAAGTGCACATGGGCGCAGCCCAACTGCTTTTGGCGCCCAAACTAGCTTGATTAGTATATATAACTAATCAAGAGCACCTAAAGACATATGTTGAATGAATTTGGAAATCAATTTCCCCCCATCTCTTCTCTGAATTCTCTCTAATTCTCTCTCTATTCCTACCTCTCTTTCTCTCTCTCCCAATTATCTCTTTCAATACTGTTCTCGATTCCTCGAGACTCCATTGTTAGATTTGAGAATCTAACAAGAATGAACTAGATACTCCATGCCATTGAAAGATATATGATTCCTCTCTATTGATATATTCCATATCTCACAGAGGAGACATTTTTCAAGGCCTTTCCATCAGATGATGAGTAACTACTACCCAGCTCCAGCAGAGCTGAAAACGATCAATCTTGAATAAAGAAAAATCAAATTCCAAGCGCATTGTCACCAGCCAACAAAGCAAGAGGTGTGATGGCGTCAAAGAAAGAGAGACGGGATGAAGGATACATGCACTGTTACCAAATTGATGAAGCCAAAGAAATGAAAAACAAGGGAAGAGGAGGAGGAGAAGAGAAGAGAAAAAAGGAAGAAAAGGAAGAAGAAAGTAATCAGAAGAATCTCAATCAATAATCTAATCCAGTGTATGAATGGTTTGTTACAGTCAAGCCTAAATATATACTATGCAAATGGGCATAGTTCCAACAGGAAACAAAAACAGAAAATACAGTTAAAACATAACTCCTTTAGCATAATGAAACTGTTAAATTTTGACTTAGTAGCTGCTGATGTGGTTTGAAGAAGTCAAAATAAAATAGGATTATCCATAACTAATAAATTAGCAAATATCTGATATTGTTTGTTAGTTGTTTTGGATAGATATTATGCCATATTATTCTCCTCTTTATGCTCATTTCAATTTACATTTTAGTTGTATAAATTGGAGTCTACGATTGAATAAAAAATACGACTTTCGAAAGATATTTTTTCATTCCCTTTTCTTTTTTTTCTTCATAAAATACCAACAGAAACTGACTATCCTAAATAATCCTAATAGAATTATAACATGATCTCCATCAAGATGATTTACGGATTTGGGATTGTATTGCATCTAATGTCAATCTAATATGATATGCTTCCTTCAGCTGAAGTTATAGGTAGGGAGGATGGCCTCAGTGCTGACATGCAGACAGGAAATTTTTAAGGACAAGTTGGTCTCCACATCCAGCTCCAAGGGAGAGAAACTTCTCCCTGACCAGCAGAAACTGAACAACCAAACAAAAAAAATTAAACAAAGATGTTGTAGCTCTAAAATCACAGCACTGATCCTGTTAACCTTATGCACCATGAATACTGTCATTCTGCTCGTCTACTTAATAGGCATGCCAAATTCTTCACTTGGTAAAACTGTATACCCTTATCCAACCATACACCAAAGTCTTTTCAAGTATCTCGTGACCTACCATAATAGGTTCTCATATAATCCCCTTTTATAAACAAATTTTATTTTCGCAACTTACTTATGGCAGTCTTTTATCTCTAGGTAGAGAAGCAGAATGGTAGATCACTCACAATTAGCTATAATAAAATCACCTCTTCGTAAGATAATTCCAGCAGTTTTTCACCTTCAAGCAAAGAAGGTGAATGGCAGATTACTTGCATTCCTGATTTTCAAGATTTGCAGCAAGCAAAATTCACCAAGATCTATCCCGAGGAACGGACCTTTTATTTTTATAGATAACAACAAAATATTGCTATGGGGATGATCCTATACAAACACAACAATCAGCTAAAAACACTAAGTTAAGGTTGCTTAACAATAAAGCTCATCAATAAAATGGGCAAAGGAAAACAAGAGAAAGTGAAAAGAAACACAACACCACTTAAAAAAAAAAATCTAAAGTGCTTAACAGTATGAATCAAGTGCTGCTTGCCTTCGAAGGCTCTATCTATTCCTTTGCTACTAAAGAACGGGAACTTGGCTTTGGCTTCTTCATTAACTCACTCATTGGAGTAGAAGCCTCAAAAATGACCTTTAACTCGCTACATGTTCTTGATCATCACGATTATGAATGCCAGTTACAGAAAGAGATGGCCATGATCAAGATCCACCAAGGTAATATATAGCGCTATCAAGATTTAAAGCAGAAAGAAATCAAAAACCATTTCTGTAAACCTAGCCTGTTTTGAAATCTAAGGATTCGTAAACAAGATGAAATAAATTTGCATAGGCATACATAATGAATGCTATGTGATAATCCAATATCATACCATGATTTAATTTTAACGGAAAACTGCAAGAGAACTATGGCAAGATCTACTACTTGGCATGACTCACTCACACACTTAAGCTACTTGACACTCTTTTCTATATCGATGCTCCAGCACATTCACAAGGGCTGACATCTGTACATTGTGCTTGGAAATTGGAACAAAATGTGACTTACTATGGATGGAGGAGCCAAAGAATAGAGAAACACTACTACACAAAGGAAATTTAATCAACAAATTATTGGTATGGGGGATCTTAGATAGTTGAGGATAGTTTGTGTTTGAGAACACACAGTTGGGGAGGAGATTTGAACTTGTGGTTAACCAGACTGAAGCAAGAAAGGTAGTTTCCTCTCTATCATAACAGACAACTTCAAACAGGATGTTAAATCACACTTAATGGAATAAGCCTCATTGCCCATATCAAGTTCCATGTCAAGAAAAATGAATAGATAACCTGCCTTACTGAAATAGAAATGAAAACAATAATGAACCAAATGCACATATAGAAAAAACATGAAAACTTCATGAAGACCTCTTGCAAATTTGAAAGAAAATGCTAGAGAAAATGAAGCAAAAGCATACTGAAGAGCCAGCTCCGTATGCTGAAGTCTGTAGTAGAACACAGCAAGATCCCCATAGCTCTTCATTGTATCTGGATGATCAAGTCCCAATTCCCTCTCGTTAATATCCAAGGCTTTTTGCTGATAAATTGTGGCCTGTAATTGGATCTACATGAATTATCTATATCTTGGCCTATATACTTTAATAAAACTTGAAAGAAATTATTGAATAATAGTATTTGAAATTCAGATAACTAGGCCAGAAATTGACAGGTTGAAAATTTAGTAATTCCCCCTCTATGGGGTTCTTAATTAGTTTATACATCTTTATTTATTTATCAACAAAACAAGAGGCAACAAATCAAGTAGTTTAATTTTCTTTTCCAGACATGGTTTAGAAGACAAGATTTTGAGCTTTAAAATCCAAGGAATAGCAATGTGAGAAGGCACTCTACTGGGATCAGGCCACAAGGCCACTGTCTGTTTTTCTTAGTTGCTTTGGTGACTTGGTATTTTATTTGCAGATTTGGTTAAATTCCATCATTTCAAGTTCCAGTCTCTGGTTGGACCTAGTACCTCTGCTTTTGAAACAAATCATCCTGGGATTTTCTGGTGATGCGATTTTATGTGAGGTGTGTAGCTCTAGCACAAATAGGTCATCTAATTCTCTTTCATACTGCTAGACAAATGATCACTTTTAGATTAGATTTAAGTTTGTTCCCTTCCTCTTCTTATTAGGCCAACCCTAGCACCTTTACAGGGTTTTCCAGCTAGCATTCACTCGCTCTTGGGTTATCATTTATGAAATTATTGAGATGTGGTATTTAAAAGCTAATTTTTAGGGTAATAGAACTCTCTTTTCTATTTCTTATCTGTCACGAGAGGAACCTTAGTTTATAGCAATTTTAATTTTCTACTGCTGTAATTGCTGTTATAATAGTTAGTTACTAGCCATGGGTTGCCATGTGCAAGAGGTTAGGGGTAGAGGCAGGTTGTTATAACCGTGAAGGATGCAGGGCCCACCTCAGCAGGGGAATCTACTCCTCCAGCGCCTTGTATAAGTTCTCCAATTCCTTCGTGGATGGATTATCAAAGAATACTACAGAAATTCTTACTCACTTCCTCTCTTCTTCTCTCTCTTATATCTCTCTTCTCTCCCTCATTCTTACTCTCTTTCTCTCTTATCCTACTCTGTTCTCTTCTCTCTGTTCTTGCAAGAGACTTTCTAATTCACATCGGATTAGGAATAAGAACTTGTCAGGCTTAGGCCATGACATTATCATTTAATCTTCTTTTGATTATTGAACTGCATTAGATTTTCCCTTCATCAAGAGATGTTCAAGGCTTCAAGCAGCATTAGGAAAATATAATTTGCCGATGCTTCATTCTGTTTCATAAATGCCAGCAACCCCCCAAAAAAAAGACGAAGAACACTTGGTAATGTATTGAAAAGAAAACTAAAACCTGATTGAAGTCTCCTGTGTGATATAAAACTACAGCAAGAAGGCTATATGCTCCTGCCGTCATTCGATGGTAAGGACCACAAACTGCTACCAGCTTTGCAAGAGCCTGGAAAATGTCAGACAAGTACAGCTACATAACATACTTTTTACCAGATGATGGGGCAAGGAACAGATTTGTCAAAGTGGCTAAATGCTCATGATATACCAAAACAGAATGATCATGTGATCTTGGGTATAGATACCTTTGCCCCGTAACTGACTGCATCTTCAAGTTTTCCCTTATCTAAAGCTGTTTTTGATGATTCCAAGAGTTGTCGTCCATCAGCAGATGAACATGCTGCTTGCTGCAAAACAATGGAAATAAAGAACTTTATGGAGCACTGACCAATTTATTGATGGAAAAATAGAATGGAATGCACAATATTCTACCAAGTAATACTGTGTACTGCATCACCTTATGCACTGGTACTAGGCCAACAATGTCTATTTTCCTGAAAGGGTCTGGAGAATTCATGTCATAGTCTCTTGGAACCATCTCAATACCCACCTGAAACAGGAAGAGAAAATAAGAGCAATTTTTCATTGTTTATGATCCATTAACTAGTACAGGTTACAGTAACAAAGGGAAAGCTTTTATGCATGTAAACACTAACATTTGCCAAATATTTCAACATCAGTATATATTTCAATTACTTCCCCCGTGAAAAAAACTTGCCAGAAATCCCTTATTTCAGATGTATTCAACAGGGAATTGCGGGCAACAATAACTCCATGCTATCAAGACACAAGGTATGTCCTCTTTTGTTTTTTCTTTCTTTCCCTTTTTTCGTTTTTTTTAAAGTATATGATATGTACTTTTCTTGCAGTTAACAAGCAGATCTGACTGGCTAAGCTAATTTGATAGGATGGACAAAGAATTAGACAATATGAAGGCCCCTTAGCTCAAACAATAAAACAAAATTTGCAGCTTAAACTACAGAATGTCAACCTCTAACATCCAAATTGAAATCATCTCACTTGTGTTTCTTGACTTGCCCTGGTAATACCAATTGAACCTGTTAAAGAGAATATGGTAATAACAAAAATGGTTGAGAACAATTCCCTACTAAAAGTGCTGAATGTACTTGAAGGACAATGTTTAATACCTTATGGCATAACACACAGAATTGCAAATTTCCTCACATCTTTATAAACAAGAAAATATTCAGCTTAACCTACAGAATGTCAGCCTCCAACATCCAATTTTACACCATTTTAATTGTACTTTCAAGACTGCCCTTAGTTATACCAATTGAACCTCTTAAAAGAGATTATAGTATTCAAAAAGGGGCATAACCCATGGAGGTCATTAAAAAAATGTACTCGAAGGCCAATGTCAAATACCTTGTGGCATAACCCACGGAGAATTGCAAATTTCCTCACATCTTTGTAGTTAAAGCCACTGAGATTCCACTCATATCTCTTCTTTAAAAATTCTTCCAGCCATCTCCAGACAAGAGAATGGACATTGCAGGATTCATTGAATTGCTCATTTTCAGGGACTCCAAGCATCAGGTTTAATGCAGCAGCAATTGCAGCAGCCATTTCATCAGTATTACCAACAGCAGCAATCACTGCCTGTAGAATGTGCTTAAAAGCTCGTACAATCATCTCATGAATACAGAGAGACTGTACATGTGATAACTTTTCTGAAAGCTTAACCTGGATCAAGAAAAAGGAAATGGAAATGATGACTTAATGTGGACCGTCCAATGAACAATATATTCCATAGTTTCAAACTGTAGTTCTTATTTCACACATTAGGAGTAATATAATCCAAAAGAAGTAATCTCCTTAACACTTCTAGTTTTGAAGGTATTTGATGAAGAACCCGAAAGAAGAACACAAGAATATACTGAAAACAAGAAACTCAATAATCAAGAACTATATATATAGGTAATTAGTAACTATAATTCTACTCTAACTAGGATTCCATAGTCCCACTCTAATTAGGATTCTTATGGATCCTACAAAATAAAGGATTAACAAAAGAAATTAGAAAACAAACTAAAATAGGAAATAAACAAAGGAAATAAAATAAACAATACTAATTCCTAATATCTACTTTTTTGTCCATCAGTATTCCTACTTATCACTGCACATCCCAATACCAAATAAAAGAGGGTTGCATCAGGTACCCAACAACCAGCTTAAAAGTTCTTAGATCTTTCAACACAAATTCTAAACAAAATATTATCATTGAAGAGTTACAAATTCATGTGGCCGACCCCACCTAGTGGGATTAAGGCTTGTGGTGATGATGATGATGGTAGGAGTACAGAAAGGAGGTTGGAAGTATCTAGAAGAGTACTGAACTCCTATGCCTTAAACTTACCCTACTGAAGACATTGACTTAACAGGCTGTCAATCAACTAGGCTTTCTATGGCTTAAAATCAATGTAATTTATTTTAAATAAAACAACAGAAACTGAAAACATAATAGAAATAAAGTGAACATACAAATACAATTGTACTCTTTTCAAATAATATATAAAATATGCTCTGGATAATTCTGAATGTTCATGTTAAGGAAACATCAGACAGGAGTTGCAGCAGCTACTATGTTAATTTATAGATATAAGAGTATGATGACACTAAACATGTGAAGCTCTCCAGCACAATACTACCCAGTCTTCTGATTATTATGATATGCGCAGATAGGACCCATATTTGCTGACCAGGCTAACAGAGCTCACAAGAAAGGTATGTGAAAGATGAAAAAAGGATAGTTCTGAGTAATTTATTTTTCCACAATATCAAAACTAGATGAGTGAACAGCGTTTCTAACAGAAACTTTCCACTTTATGCAGATAGAAAACAAAATTAAAGACACATTAACGACTTAAAAGACTCTGTAACCATAAGGCACTTACGACTTGTCCCAGGGAACGCATTCGAAGACCTCTGGTATGCATGAAATCAGTCAGAGTTCGACCATCAACAGGTGAGAGTTCCAAGGAACCAAAATCTGCAACCTGCATCACACAAGCAAATGCTAGAAATTGCATAATAGAATTGAAATATACAAGTAAGATTAATCAGAATTTGATTATAAAAATGTCTGTTTACCAGTTTTGGAAGAGCAACCTCATTATAATAGTTCTGGGACAAGTCAATTAGCTCTTGCACAGACTGTCAATAACAAGCAGTAGGTTACCAAATGCTACAGCTCAAGGTGAGAGAGAGAGATTGAAAAGAAGTCTACCTTGCAATGAAGACCAGTTTCTGATTCTTTTAAACGCGTAAAAGCAGCATCAGACAACAACCTCCTTAGGGCAATTTCATTTTCACTAGCATTCGTCACTTGTTGAAATGTTAAAGGTGGGACGGCATTTTCATTTCCCCCATTGACAACAGTAGTAGCACACTTTGAATTCTCATACTCTGGTTTCATGTTACTTCCATCAGAATACTTCTTGCTATTCTTGAGGGATCTAAGATGTGTTCCAAGTCCCTCAACATTCATCTCTTTTTTGGGCTTCTCACTAGATGGTTTCTTATCCTTCTCCGTGTTTTTCTGATCTTGCAGATGCTGTATCCAGCAGGCTCCAAGTTCCCACCTCACAAATACATCCCCTATTGCCTCCTCTTCCTGAAGCTTAGCAAGACTCTTCTCCAGCAACCTCTCCACAAAAATTTGAGAAGAATTGAGCTCTTCACATTCCAAAGTGTATGAATGTGGTAATGATTTGACATGATCAGAAGCTTCTCTCTTGTGAAGCAGCAATCTTAAACTGTAAAAATAATCATATAGATACAAATAAAAAATATAGACAAAAAAACATAATTGAAAAATCCATCAACATCAAAAACAACATATCAAGCCTTAATTTCACGTGAGTCAGCTACGTGAATTCTACCTCACCAAAATTTAAGAGACAATCCAGCAAAAAAGATAACAAAGAAAAGAATGTAAGAGACAAAAAGAAATCCACAACTAAAGAACCATGTTTTGGGCCACACAGAGTTACACCAGGTCATAAGTATAAAAGTTTATTAAAAACAAGAAGCAATGGGTTGGCAACTCAGTCACCATGATTTTCAAGGATGGAGAATAACACAATCTTTTATCCTGCGAATGTTCTAACACTGCCACTATTTATCAAAGATAATCCATAGAGCATGTGACAAGGAATTCTCAGAGTTAATTCCATTGTATTTGTCCCTAAAACAACAAGGATTTCCAGTTGCAGCTTCTGTGTAGATCCTAGTTCAAATAACAACTCACCAGCTAATCTCAGGCAATTTTCTGACTGTCAACTGTTGACACATTCAATTTGGAGAGATAAAGATTTCATCAAAGCAATTAGTGTTTCAACAAGTTCAAGTCGAAAAAGAAAATAACCACTTATAATTATAAGAAAAATTACAGCTATATGTTCAGTCTAATGAGTTTTGTTTATCATGACTTCATCCAAACTATCCATTTGCATGCTGAGAATGAAAACATAATCAAAAATACCCAAGCAGTAGTGCTCAAGGAAAACCTGTTAATGTTGAGAGCATTGGCACCACCTTCTGGCTGATTGAGAAATTCAAGGTTTTGCAATGGGGTAGCTGTTTCAATATTCAGTCTTCCCTCAACTTTAACCACCGCAATGTAACCACAATATCTCACATTAACAACACCAAGAGTAGCAACGTCCTGAACTCAAAATGTTCAAATTTATTCAACCATATTAGGAGAATCCACTTTAATATGAAAGAAAACTATACAAACAATGAATGAAATCCCATTTTTTGGATCACAGTTTACCTGGGCAGCACTGTTTTCATCTGCAGTGACTCCTTTCAGAAGGTTTCTTTCTACTATATTCTTTTGATCTGATCCAATTGCTTGAATTCCATCAATCTTGGTATCTACTTTAGAACTTGCATTTGGAGAATCTTTCATGACAACAATGCTTAAGTCCCCTACTCTCTCAGTATGAATAATTTCATTGTCTACAGTTGTATGAATAAACTCAGACTTCCCTATTACTTGCTGCACAGCTGAAATTGCTCTGAAAATGGAAACATCTACAAAAAGGCTGTGAAGAAGGAAAGCTTTTCTATCTCTGATCTGTCTTTCCTCGGCTGTCTTGCAAGGCATAGATGAAAGAGAACCAAACTCTTTAGCCCAAGGAAATAGATCGCTTTTTCCATCTCTTCCCAGACCACCCCCATAACCTCCCCATGTTGGATCCTCCACAGGGAGTGAAGGGAATATCGATGGTGACTGTGCAGCAATTGGAGGAGTGAGCCATGTGTTGGCTCTGAAGCCATAAGGAAGATTCCCAAACTGCAGACAGACACCAGGAAATTGGTTCAAATTTGTATACTCCAGAAGTCAAAATAAATGGGGAAAAAATCTTGCAAAAAGTTAAATTTTTGATGGAGTTTTGGATCAGAAAGAAATGCATCAATGGTTGTTTACCTTGTTTCGTTCTAAGAATGCTTTCATGAGATCATTGTAGGCCTGAAAATGAGAAACAAGTTATACTAAATCTTCACAGGATTTTTAACAAATCAAAGGAGGAAACATGATGCTAAAAGGAAGAAAAGCATATCCTTAAAATCTAAGGGCCTGTTCAGCTTTAGGAAACATTTTCTAATTTTTCAACTCAAGTTTAGTTATGTTCAGCTTTAGGAAACATTTTCTAATTTTTCAACTCAATTTTATAACTAAACGTGCTCTAACATTTTATGTTTCAAAAAGCAATAGCATTCATTGCCAGAAAATTGAGAGAACATCTTTTTAATTCCAATCCATAGTATAAAGTTGAAAAATTGGAAAATTGAGTTTTGTGTTTTCTAATTGGAGACTCAACCATTCAATCGAAATTGGAGTTGAAAAATTAAAAAAAAAAAATGTTTTCTACAACTGAAGATGCCCTAAATGATTACACCATGTTAAGATAAATCCAAATGGTACCTATTTGCTTACACAAAATGATTCATTTCATACACATAATGTAAAATCAACAGTACATTAGTTTGCATCCAGAGACTGACATGTAATTATGCCAAGGCAGCTAAGTTGTCTTAATCCATTCCACCAGAGATACTGGTAACATCACCAATTCCCAGTTGAAAATAAATAAATAAACAAAAATTCCACATCTCAATCAGCAAGTCCAAAATAATCTCAATTATTAAAATAGTGCCAATAATCAATCTTCGTGAATTAAGACTAAGTAACAAATGTATTTCATTGATAGAATTGGGGCACGACAACTTGAGATTTCAAGCCAATGCTCTATCTATCATGTACAAGGTTCCCTTATGAAATCATATCAGGTAAACATACTGACAAACAAAGACTTCGCTACACTTCATTTTTTTCTCCCATTAAAGAAAGCGTAAACTTAAAATCTAACTGCAATTATATTCACTTCGAGTAAGGAAAAGTTGATGACAAGTTGTGACACATGAAAAATATGATAGCTTAACCCCAAAAAAAATGTGAAAAGACCATGCCAATACGGGACGACATAAGTAAAACGAGGGGAAAAATATCAATGAACCAAGTAGCAAGTCTGCAAGGCTAACATTATCAAAAGCTCTACTAAGTTGCCGTAACAAATCAACAAGGTTGTGAGAAAGAATCCGTTGCTTCCCAACACTGTAGAATCCTTTACTGCAAGCTTCAACAGTAACCAGCTTTCCATTGCAAAGTTTCACCTGCCATTATTATCTCACTGTGATTTTCATGCCACTGCGGACGTGTTGATGAATAGTATACAGAAAATAACAAAGTTCCGGGAACTCTTACTTCAAGGGAGAAAAGATGATCATCCACTAAAATCTCATCATCCTGTTGTCTTGCTGATCTTCTTATAACTGCAGCATCAAAGTACCCAATAAGCATGCGTCTTTATTTCTAGCAACAAATCGAATATGAAAAGAACATGAAAATAGAACTAGCTTTTTTTTTCTTTTCTTTTTTTTTTGCTTTGATCTGATCCATTTTTTTCCATAGCCGCCTTCAAATCCAGGTTTTGCAGCTGTATGATGTTAACCCTTCTTACTCTATCAATAGGGACAAATTGCCATGCAGACACATCTATTT
This sequence comes from Diospyros lotus, assembly GCF_014633365.1. Lineage (NCBI taxonomy): Eukaryota > Viridiplantae > Streptophyta > Magnoliopsida > Ericales > Ebenaceae > Diospyros > Diospyros lotus. The sequence goes on along the minus strand of NC_068342.1, from coordinate 19,668,888 downwards.
CATAGAAACCTTTACTTCTTACTGAGTGCTTCATAAAGGCTGACCACTATGATGTGAATCACTTCTAAAATTCAGCAAAAAAAATTCTCAATCTCATCGCCTACCCATTAATTATAAATTTATTATACTTGTGCAAGTCCGGCTCAATTACAAAGAGGAGTTTGAAACCAGACAGGGGCATGTTGAAGATGTAACAATGAAGTTACTCATAATCTTTTAGATACGGTATCAACCAAAATTTATCAAATACATCTCACAATCACAGAAATTAGCTAATGTAGTTACCTACCACATATTCAATGATGTTAAAGTACGCATGAAATTTGAGTTTCTCTCATATAGGTTATTCAATTGATTGCTTAAGATGCTTTTCTTTTTAACTGCATTCTGTAGACAATACTAGGAATTGTTTTAGTCTTGGATTCAACTTCATCTGGACTGGAAATACAGAGAGAGAGAGAGATTACAGAGAGAGAGAGAGATTACATTGGAGAGGCGGCGTGAGATGAGAAAGCGAGAAGAATTCGTAGAAGCTACCGAGCTTGGGGCATGAATCACTTATCTCTGCGTCTCCTTCAGCCGGTGCTTCTTTCGGAGACTGCGACGGCGGCGAAGGAGGAGTAGGCGATGACCGCCGGTTGTTGGCCGGAGACTTGCCGGACTTCTTCTCCGCCTTGGCATCCTGCCCAACCCGCGAATTCTTGCCAGACTCGGCCTTCGAATCCTTGATCGCCGACGGGCCGAAGCTCGTCGTGCAGGCCACGATGTCCAGCAGCCTTCTAACGTGCGCTGTCGCGCTCTCCTCGTCGTAGTCCTCTGCTCAGTGAAAAAACAAAAAGATCAAGGGCAAAATTGGTATTTCAATTACTCCACGTAATCGTTCAACGATACGGTATTAGGCTTAGCTGTACCTTCAACTAGGGTGAGAAGGCAAGGCTTCAGTGCGGCAACGTCGGCCGTATCCTTCAACTGGGGCCCTCTGACCTGTTTCGTAAATGGCATAACAAGAAAGGGGTAAATTTGGAAATGACTAATTACACCAGGTAAATCTTGTAGTTTCAGTTATTTGTACGTATAATTACTTGAGAACCCACAATTTTCGGGATTATTACGAGAATTACCTCGTGGGATAATGAAAAATTGGTGATACTGCAGGTCATTGTATTGACAGATAATAGCCGGCGAACGTCTATAATCCTGTCCGTTGATATTCCCTATTTATTTATAATAAAAAATATGTAATTATTAGAACAAATATTCCTCTTCCAATGTTAATAAAAAAATAACAAAAATAATAAACATTTATATGTTAAAATGAGAAAGCCGAACAAGACTTTAACGAAAAAAAAACATGATTTTCTTATCAATTAGTCAATTTAAAACTCAATCGAACAGATTATTCGTTTACGTAACAGTTAGAGACCACAAAATCTTATTGATAGCGTGAACAAATAAAATTTGAACTTTACGCAATAATTAGGGACCACGCAATTTTATCAACCAAGCGGCAAATTTTGAATTAAAATTGAAGCGAAGGCTTCAATGAAAACGAAATTTTAAATTCTAACTCTTTTATTTGGAATTTCTTATTCAATTAAGAGGCATTGGTGTCACCTGGGTGGTCTCAAGTTGAGCCAATGAGTAAAGGCGTTGGAGACGTGCAAGGCAACAGAAGAGAAGAGAATACATTAAAATAACAGAAGAGAACAGGCAGAGAGTGAATTCACAAGCTTCAAACCTTTAAAATAACATGAGTCTCGTCCGGAAGGTTTACAGTTATGTCTATGACAACCGGCAGAACTGCAAAATTCATGAAACAAAATTAAGGAATTAGGAAGATGATGTTGCGTGATGAACATCATCCACCACTAACTAATAAACCCAAACCGATGAGACTAAGAGGCCTTTATCCCACTTATGCGAATTCAACTTAAACATGGAATCCACCATTCAAGTTAAAGCATGAATACCCTTCTCTTCTTTCTTCTTCTTCTCCCCTTTCATCTTCCCGCGACCGTTCTTGGGTGCCATTTTCAACTTCAGCTCAATATATAGATAAACCCAGGAGATTAAGCTGTCAAACTTTCAGCTGTTCCTAATATTCCAGGAAACACAATTGTAGAGCTTCAAAAGCTTAATTCATGATTAAAGCTTTTAAGCATGTATGTAACAAAGACTTAAAACCAAATCAACGGGCTGAGTCTCACTAAAATGAATCAAAAGAAAGGCCAGAGATTGCACAAAAGGAAGCATTAAATTACCAGGTGGACAGCAGATGGAGAGATGACAGAGAAAGGCCTTTAATGCTGCATTAAACATGCAAAAGTATACAAGTAGAGAGCGAGAGAGAGAGAGAGGATAATGAAGAGAAGTTCACCATTAAAGGGGTTTGAATTGAAGCTCTCATCCACCGGAAATAGGCGCAGCAAGTGAAGGAGATGTGTGGAGGAGGTGGATGGTGATAAGGAAGGAAGGGCGGAGATTTAACAGTCAGACCAGCTAAATGGCATTTTGTGGCAGCTTCTGCCTTCTACGGTTGATTATCTTCTCAAGGATATTTATTTATTTATTTATACAAAATGCAAAATACAAAAAGGGAAAAAGATTATGCTGTATGTATGAGACGCACACATGAATTCATTTATTTATACATTATTGTAGTAAGTATGGACAGGAGTACTGTAAAATGCAGGTTTAGTTTGGGGACCACTTACTGATGGGCTCCACACACACCAGGCAATCTCATGAAATCAGGCTCCATCACTCAATCACAGCCATCTGCGCCTCATCACTGGAGAATTCTGGCCGTTAGGAAACAACCCACGTCTCTGATTTTTCAAGTGTCAAGTTTGAAAATAACCATTAGCAGGTGTCAAGTGATAAAGGGTCCTGCAAAATTCACCAACAGAATGGCAGGATGATGACCCAGAAGAAAAGCCTCGTTCTGGAGAGCTCCAAAATTCTTAGTGATTCTGTCTGTACCTAAAAATCTAGCACTTGTTTCTGAGGGTAAGAATTTGCAGCTTTAATAAATAAATCCTTGAAATTGAAGAGCTCCGATGGCGCCAAGTAGATATCCTCATCATTGAGTATGGGGGCGGCAGTATTAGTGAGTTTAAAATCTTAAATTTGAGTTTTCAAATCATATGATTTTTGGTTAAAAAAAAAAATATTTAGATCATTAGTTACGAAGGCACTTGCATATATACGCACTCATAGGCTCAAAACAGGGCAACAATAGGTCAATTTGGTGGCCACTAATCACTTAAATTTTCATGGCTATCTCACCCAGAATGAGTGGGGCGGTATCTTGATGCATCATTGTTTATGCTGAACTTTTGGATTAAAATAAAAGTTCTTTTAGACAATCCATCAAACACATTGCTTATTGCCAAAAGGCGGATCTAATTTGTTAAACACCGAGGGGTGATTGGTGGAAAGAAGCCAATCAAAGAGAGGGCTCTCCAAACCTTCTTCTAATGTTTTCTTGTGGAGAGGGAACATGATATTGGAAATCATCGAGTTAAAATGTGGAAAAGTTGTACCACGTCTAGGACGTGAACGAACAAACACTTAGGTCTCAACACTTTTGAAAAAAAAAAAAAAAAAAGGATTCGTTTGCATTTCAACTGGGCTTTTTCTGTCGGTTAGAGAAATTTAGAAAGAAACTACTTAAATCTTCAAATAAGCAAAAGCATACTCAATTCTTTTCTTTGTCAATTCCTATGTCGAACAATGGAAGTGGAATCCAAAACGCTAAGCCAACTAAACGGTCCCATCAATGGATTTTGCCGGCAATTATAATTCTTTGTCACTTTCAATGGAACAACACCAACCCCATTCCACCAAAAGATTGGAAATTGAGTTTGCGGGGGGAACACAGAAGACTATAGACTTTGAAATATATTCTTAGATTTGTAAGATTAGAATAAATGAAAATTTTAACAAACTTATTACATGGCAAAAAACCTTCTTTACTATTACTATTCATTATTATGTTGGTATAAATTTTTCGTCAAAACATATAGACCATTAAGCAACCGCTTTCATTCTGCGTAAGAATGTTGTACTTGGTTTCTATTTGCATATACTTACAATACAAGAATACAAGTTTCTACTATGGTTCCTGTTATTTGTGATACCAAACATCCCAAGGCCATGATGATCAAGTGGGCCACATTATCATAGGCTAAGGCCCAAAATTGATAGTGTGTAGATACAACCCAAATGTACAGTCATCAAATAGAGAAGAAAGCCCAAATGGCCTTTGAGGAGGTAGAGCCAATTTTGGCCCAGCAACTCAGGCCCAATTTAAAGCCCAGCTCGGCCAAATCAACCCTTGCTCAACCCAGGTATAAAATGTTTCTTTCCCCCATGTTTTGACCTAGTCCTACCTTGGCCGTTTGTGATTTCGTCCAAAACCTAGCTTATCTTCTCCTCCTATCTCGCCATCCCTATCTCTTCCGAAAGCTTGGTTCCTTTATCCTTCTTGACAGATTTTTTGGCTTTCGATTTATCTCTTGATGGCTATAAAACCGTTGTGGGTTCGATGGGACAAGACAGTGAAAAAGAAGAGAAACCGAGTGAAAATTGTTGGGTCTCTGAGTGACCATCTCTGTGTGATCTCCTATGCTTTGTGCTGGTATCGAGCTAGGCTACTGGGATTTCGAATTGGGAGAGCTTCTCGACAGTTCACTGTAGGTGATGATTTTCTAATCTGAGACTTGAATAGCTAAAACCTCTATCGGTGTTCACAGGGAAGTTCTATTATTTTCTGTTCTTGTGTTTGTTGCTATTTCTTTGTGATTTAATTTTCAGACTAACAGCTATTTCTTTGTGATTTGATTTTCAGACTAACAGAAAGTTTGTTTGGCTGTGTGCGAGAGTTCTTTCCCAACAGTTCCTCATAAAAAAAAAATAATAAGTACAGTACGAATTGACATGTTGGGCGTTACAGTTCCATTAACTCATAAAGGCTATTAATTCACATCAAACCATGCTGCGTCTAGGTAATTCCTACATGCTCCCAATGACACTGAAAGACAGCAAAGAAACAAGACACAAGTGGATTTCGCCAAATTCAACCGTGGCCACAGTATTCAACAAGGGAAATGAACTACAAATCAGTTTACAGCATAAGGAAAAAGGAAGACTAAATTATCAGAACTCAACCGTAAGTCCTCAACATACATTCAACAATTCCAAGCAATTAACCAGCCAAGTGGTGCGGAAATGTGAAATTTAGAAGCAAAGAACATGTCCCATACATGAAACCAACCTTGTGCTAATTACACATCTTACGCTGCTGAGTTCAAGATCTAGCCAGATGGACAACTCCAAGCTGAGCAATCTTTTTCCAAGTTGATGGATAATCCACAACCACGAATCATCCAAGGTCAGCAGACAAGGAGCTTTATATACGCAACATCACACTTCCTGTGCATCCCTTTCAATGCTAAAGCTCCATCCATTCATAACTTTCTTGCCCCACGCTGGCTGCAAGGACTAGACTCCTTACCAGGCAAGCAATGATGCTACCTTGCTTGATCAGTTCAATAACGCTTCAGGACTAGAACATTACACATTCACAACCATGTTTAAAGCAATTATGCTTTCTTGCTTGGTCGTCCTTTCCCTCATCTCTTCGAGGAACGAGGGATAGAGATTGCAAGAATGAGAGAAAGGAAGATTGTGGAAGGGAGAGAGAGATGAAACATACTCCTTTTGGGGGGGGGTTGTTTATACACTTATTAACTCTTTGGTGATATCAATATTGAAGTGATTGAAGCAGGATGAAGATGGAAGGAGGAAATCTGATTGAGAGAGAAGGGGAGATGATTGAGACTAGATTCATAATATCCGGTTCTTAATCTCTCAATTCCCTCAGTCCAATTCATGTTTGAGGCACTGCTACAGTTCATCTTCTTCTTCATTGCAACAAACCCTAGTTTCATATTTTTCTCTATGATTTACCTGAATCTCCCTCTTTCAATCTTAATCTTGATTTCCCCTAAAACAAAATGGTCTTAGCAAGGAGGCTCACAGTCTCACAATGACCATAATATCATCGATGGCAAGGCCAACATCCAATTCAAGCGCCACCAGCACACAAGTCATACATGGGGGGTGGCAACTGAAGGTGGAGCCCTAAAACTAAATTTAGGGTTAGACTAATCCTATCCTTTCTTTGGCTTCTAGAATATCCCAAAGTATTAGATTTACATTATTATATGTGAATAACTTATAATCTTGATTGGGAAAATTCATATTGGGCTAAGCCTAAATTAATAGCCCAACGTATTTTTCTTTAGACCCAACAAGAAATCTAAATTCAACCCAATCCTCTCATTTTAATTTGAGCCCAATAATTGGTAAGCCGGTAAAATAAACAAAGCTCAGACCCAGTTTAACCCAAGATCCAGACCCACTTAATCTGACCCGTGACCCAAGACCCAAACCACCCAACCTGAGTTGATGATGTCACTGCCCAAGCCAATACTCGCTGACATTAACAACCGACCCTAAAATCATTTCATCTTGACTTTCGCGCTCATTCCTTCCCTAAGGTCCATTTGTCTGATAGGATAGTCATTGGGGGTATTTTAGTCATTTTATTTTATCCTATTATTTCTTATGTTGCTTTAATTATGTTATTTAGGTGATTTCAACACATCTCAAGCAAAAGGCAATTAAGGAGAATTTTTTTACCAACAATACCACTGTGAGTGGGGAACTGTATTATGGTGTTTTTGTTAAACGTTTCCATTTAATATTTACTACACATTTAATTCAACTTGTGTCTATTCTCAATCCCATTGATTATTTAATCCTGCACAAAAGATAGGGAAGTAGGAGTTCATATTTTATTGTTGTCTAAGACAACCATTTTGACCTTATATTTATATTGCATGACATCAAAAGATAACAAATATGACATCAACAAACGTACGTGTGCACTATGCAATTTGAACATGGAATATGATCATACATCCATGGCATTGGGAGCAGCCAGTCAGAACACTATATGCTAACTACAATTTATAAAGTTGACCTTTGACTCAACCTACGACAGTTTCAAGTTGTAGGTTCAAGCACTGGTGCTATTTCAAGGACCACTGTAAGAGGTCCTAACTACATTCTTACCCTAGTCACAATTTGGGAATACAATACACCGTATGTAGTTAGATAGAGATTTAGAATATTGATCTTTTACCGCATTGTATTGAAAATTTCTACATTGAGATATTGATTTGTATTAAGAACAATGGTATTCGATAATGATGGTACAAGATCATGTCATCATGATATGGGAATTTGACATTAAATCCTATTATTGAAGTGAAGGTATGAATTATGAAATATGGAACTTACTACTCTCAACAAGATCCACCACCTGCTAGAGGGCAATGCTGGTCATGGCCCTGAAAATTGGGTCGTGACAACACTGGTCTCTTTACTGAAGCATGCTGCCTAGGTAATTCATGTCCCCAAGGAGCCCTTGTAAACACTAACCAGTAGATCTCAAGCAACCATATAAAAAGGTAATCCAATTATGATTTATTGGCCATAGAAATGTATATTGAGAACAGGACATAGTTTGGATATTGAATAACATCATTGAGTGATTCATGGGTTAGCAAAGCTAAAATAAACATGCCTAACAAACTTGGCAATTGGAAAATTAAGTGCCTCGGCCACCACTTAGTCTCCAAGGTATAGATTGCCATTGGACCACAAACAAAAACATCACAGGTGCCACCTGCTTGTTAACTATGCATTATAGGATTCCATAAACACACTTTGATTTGACAATAAATAATATTAATATGTATGACTCTGCCATCAAACCAGTTCATATAAGTAAGATAGTTGAGACAAACAATTGAATAATCAGATTCCCATCTAAATCTTCCAAGTCCTCATCTTAGTTACCATTGACAATAATTAGAAATTAAATAAATTACACTGCTAGTCCCTAAACTTTACAATTTATAACAAACTGGTCACTGTACTTTAATTTTTGTTAAAATTGAGTCTCTCTTTTGATTTTTTATCAAATTCTGTTAACAGAAGATGGCATGGCAAACATTAACATCAACTGATTTTGGGATTTTTATTAATGTATACCACGTCTATTTTCATTAACAGAATTTAATAAAAATCAAAACTGGGACTTCATTTTAACATAAATCAAAGTTCATTAGCTATGATAAGTACAGTGACCAATTGTTATGAAGTGCAAAATTCAAAGACTAACAGTAATTTACCCTTAGAAACTAACACAACTATACATTATCTTGTCAGGGTCAAAGTAGAGAGAGGAGAGAGAGAGAGAGTGGTGAAAGCATCAAGATGAATGTTTCATCACCACGGAAAGTATGATGGAAGTCTGAATAAGTTCAAAAATGACTGCAGATTTGATGTTAGTGACAAGTCTAGGTTAGCATTTCAATGCTAGAATGCAACCGATGCCTTTTCTGTAAACCCATCACCAAGCATACATATGGTAGAATTGATGTAGAAGAGATTGTGTAAGTCACAGAGTAAATGCTCATACAAAGACAAGGACCATCTTCCTTCTCCCCACATTTGTGTTACAACTATCACCATTATCTCCTGCTCAAACTTTTTACTTTTTGCCATCATATCCATTTTCACCACAAGGAATATGGAAAAACAAAAAATATGAAAGAAAGATAAGAAGAACGGCATTTTAAAAAGTATAAAACCAATGAAATGAGAAACTAAAAGCTGTATCAATGAGAATGAAGAAATAAAAATTTTATTGGAAACGAGAGAAGGACCATCTGCAAGAGATTGATGAAATAGATGCAATAAATATGTTTTCATGCATCAAGAGAGCCACCATTTTTCTCGTAATTAACACGCCTAAGCCAATTCCTCAGCAAAATCCTCCACATTGTCAATAGTTAGAAACTAACACAATTATGCATTACCTTGGGGGACAAATAAGATAATTAGTATAATAAACAAACAACTAACTGCACTGATTTACTAAACAGGGAATGTTTGACTACTTTGATTCCAGAGTTTTTCTTTCATGAAAATGTAAAAAATCAAAACCATCATAGATGAAAATTGATAATTAACCAAGTTCCCTGATTTTCGTATATAAGTGTAGAGTAAATGCATGAAGAGGGGGAAATAAGAATCGAGATAATTGGTAAAATAAACAACTAACTGCACTGAGTTAATAAACAGGGAACGATTAGTACTTTGATTTTAGGTCACATTTGGATAAAGAAATTTCAAATGATTCATTTGAAATATTTGCATTTCAAATTTTGCCATCCTTCTATATTTGGACACAAATCAAAATGATCCCCACGATTATGTAAGCAAGAATCAAATTTGGAATTTCAAATTCCAAATGACAGGGTCAAATGACCCAACCCAATCACGAGCTTAAAGTTTTTCTACCATGAAAATGTAAAAAATCAGACCTCATTTATGTATATAAGTGTAAAGTACATCCATGAAGGAAATATGTAAAGAAGGAAGGGGGGAGAGGAAAGAGAGGAGGGGCAGGGGGAGGGAGAGAGAGAGAGAATAGTGAAAGGATCAGAATGAATGTTTGATCACTGCAGGAAGCATGATGGCAGTCCGGATAAGTTCAAATGATGGGGGATTTGATGTTGGGAGAAGTCTAGGTTAGCATTCAATGCTAGAATGTAACCCATGCCTTTTCTGTCGACCCATCACCAAGCCTACACGTGGTAGAATTGATGTAGAAGAGGTTGCGAAAGTCACAGTGTAAATGCTTATACAAGGACAGGGGCCCTCTTCCTTCTCCCCACATTTGTCTTAAGGCTATCATCACTATATCCTGCTCAAACCTTTTACTTTTTGCCATCATATCCATTTTCACCATTAAGTAATGCGGAAAAACCAAAAAAATCAAAGGAAAGAAAATAACAGCTTTATAAAAAGTATAAAATCAATGAAATAACAAACGGAAAGTTCCATCAGTGAGAACAAAATGAACCTGCTACTATAAAAAATAGTGAAGAGGATATAAAAATTTTACTGGAAAAGAGAAAAGGACCATCTGCCATAGATAGTGTGATGAAATAGCTGCAATCATTATGTCATCATGCATCAAGAGAGCAACCTTTTTTTCTCATAATTGGCAAGCCTAAGCAGATTACCCACCAAAATCCTCCAGATCCTCATCCTAGTTGTCATTATCAATGGTTAGAAAATAACACAAGGATGCATTATCTTGGGGGAAAAATAAGATAACTACTATAACAAATAAACAATAAATTGCACTGAGTTACAATAGGGAATGTTGAATAATTTTATTTAAGGTTTTCCTTCCAAAAAAATGTAAACATTGATAACCATGGGTAGATGAAAATAGAAAACTAAGTACCAAGCTCCCTGGTTCTTGTGTATAAATGTGTGCATGCATTAATGCATTATGTGAAGAAGAGGGAGAAGAGGGAGAAGGGGGATGGTAAAGGAGAGACAAAGAGAATAGTGAAAGGATCAGGATTAATGTTTGATCACTGCAGAAAGTATCAAGGCAGTCGGGATAAGTTCAAATGATGGGGGATTTGATGTTGGGAGAAATCTAGGTTAGCATTCAATTCTAGAATGCAACCCACGCCTTTTTTTTCAACCCATTACCAAGCCTACATGTGGTATAATTGATGTAGAAGAGGTTGCGGAAGTCACATTGTAAATGCTCATACAAGGACAGGGGCCCTCTTCCTTCTCCCCACAGTTGTCTTACGACTATAGCCACTATATCCTGCTCAAACCTTTTACTTTTTGCCATCATCTCCATATTACTATAAAGAATATAAAAAAAAATAAAAAAAAAAAATAAACAAAAGAGAATAACAGCTTTACAGAAAGCGTAAGACTAGTGAAATGACAGGTTGAAAGTCCTATTGATGAGAACAAAACCTGCTACTATCAAATAATGAAGAGAACATAGAAATTTTACGGAAAGAAAAAAAAAAAGACCACCTGTTAATATATGATGAAATAGCTGCAATCATTATATTGTCATGCATCAAGAGAGCCGCATTTTTCTCTCATAATTATCATGCCCAAGCAGAAACTTTCACCATTATATACTTCCAGTGGCAGCCAAGTCAAACAGCCAATAGCTTGTAAGTGTGCATGTGTTATCAACCAACCATTGCCCATAGTTTGCAACAATAACTAAGTGCATGCTAAGCACTCTGGAATTGAATTTATTTAATGCAAACAAAAAAATAACTTAGATTCCTCTCAATTGTTAAATCTGTCCAAACAGAACAAGCATCTACATGAGACAATTCCATTATCTGAACTGCAAATGTTTAGCTTCTTTATGTTGTCTAGGACCAAATCATCTTTAGATAATAAAAACCAGAGCAGAACTTTCATCCAAAAAGTCAATTTTATAACTAAAAATGCACAATATTATTGGTATACAATTGGCATATGAAATTACAGAGTAAATCATCAATATGGGGTTCAAGAAAAAACAAGGAATGCTTCAAATCAACAATTTAACAATGAAAGATGAGAACATCTCATTCTTGCCACCAATAAGAAAAAGTCTTCAACTTTATATCTGTATGCAACATAATCCACCTCAAAAACTTATCATAACCGGATTTGAAACCTTTGTGAAATTCTTTAATTCATCAATTACTTGCAATTGAGTGATTAGCGATCAATTTTGTAAAATTTTATTATAATTATACTCCTATTTTAATCTTAAAATTGGGTTTTAATTGAATGTTTTGTGATTATATGCAAGTTTATATGAAAAATGAAAATTAAATCAATATCAGGGCATATTCAAAGATTTAGAAAAAAAAAATAATATAAAATAAAATAAATAATAATAATAAATATAATTCATATACATATAAGTCATGTGTGCATAATGTATAAACATATACATAAAATATAATATAATAATACATATGTTCACTTGAATTGAAATGCAGCATGCGTGATATATATATATACAATATATAATATTAATAACATTTCAAATTGGATTGCATGCACTTGAAGGCCCAAATTGGGCAGCCATGCGTGAAGCAGAATTTGGAAGCCCACATTAAAATTGCAATTGCTTGCATGCATGAAGTAGGAGGCTTGGAGGCCCACACTAAAATTGCAATTGGAGCAGTTAAAGCCCAGTCGCATCCAACTAAATCCCATGCATTGAGACAGCCCATGAAGGCCCAGCCATAGAAATTCTCGGTCAACAACCTCTTAAAAACGCGGTCCCCTAGGCTGTAATTTCTCTCAAACTTCAAGGGCAAGGAAAGTGTGTAATATACATATATATACACAGCCACAACAGTGAAGAGGAAATCCTCCATTCACCATTTTCTAAGACAGCAATAAGGGGAAAGTGTGTCTATTTTGTCTCTTTTCATTTTGTTCTTTCATTCCAGTAGCGTTCTTTCTTCATTTTGTTCCATCAATACAACGTTCTTCATTTCTGTATTTACATTCTATAATTTTCATTAACTGTTCAGTTACATTCTGCAACTTTCATTAACTGTTCATTTACGTTGTTGCAATTTCAAATTCTGTATTTATATTCCAGCAGTTCAATTTCTGTCTCTTTAATTTCATGCATTTAAATACTGCAATTTAGTTCCAATAACTTTAGTTTATGTCCTTTAAATACTGTTTATTAATTTCTACAATTTAATTTCAGCAAATTTAATTCCTGTCATTTAAATTTCACCATTTAAATTCCTATCAGTTAATTTTTGCAAATGAAGATGTGTGGCTAATAATTCTCGGGCCAAGGCAAGGACAGTGTCTAATGCCCAAAATTTCCCAAGTTAGCCGATCTTCATTGTAAGTTAAGGTGTTTAAATTGATTTTTAGATTTTTGCCAAACAATTGAGTTTGGATTGAGATATATGCCTAATCCGAAACCCTCATGCCATGTATGTGGGTTGCCCAACCTGAAAATATCATCATCCCCAAGTTTAAGTGTACATTATATACATTTCAGTTTATGGTGGTTGCTTAAGTTAGAGTCCGCATGCCATGTATGTCGGTTACTAGAATTAGAACCATCATCATCCCAAAACGTAATCAATAACAAAGATGTTAAAATTAATTTAACCCAATGATACCATCTTTTGTGAGTCTTGGGAAATATTTAAATTGGCACTGAAATTGTCTTAGACCTAAGACGTTTGATTTTCAATGGCACATTTAATTTCTTTTTTCCTAAAATCAGTTGAATTTGTCTGACACACCCATTTAGCACATAAAAAAATTTTGCTGCTTTTATTTCCGTTTTAATAAAAGATCTCCCAGGGAATCGACCTGAACTCCCATCTAGTAAATAAATTTGTGCTGTAATGCACACTCGTACACTGGCTAATATAAACGCCTTGTGCCTGCATGCTTGTTTTCTTCTTTGTTTGTTTTTTATGAGTATATAAAGTACACTTAAACTTGGGATGATGACATTTCTAGGTTGGGCAACCCACATACATGGCATGAGGGTTCCAAATTAGGCATATATTTCAATCCAAACTCAAGTATTTGGCAAAAATCTAAAATTCAATTTAAGCACCTCAACTTATAATGAAGTTCAGCTAACTCGGGAAGTTTTGAGCATCGGACACTGTCCTTACCTTGGCCCGAGAATTATTAGCCACGCATCTTTATTTGCAAAAATTAACTAATAGGAATTTAAATGATGGAATTTAAATGACAGAAATTAGAATTATTGAAATTAAAGTTGCTGAAATTAAATTGTAGAAATTAATAGACAATATTTAATGGACAGAAATTAAAGTTACTGGAACTAAAATGCAGTATTTAAATGCATGAAATTAAAACGACAAAAATTGAAGTGCTAGAATGTAAATACAGAAATTGAAATTGCAACAACGTAAATGAACAGTTAATGAAAATTGCAAAATGTAAATGAACAGTTAATGAAAATTACAGAGTGTAAATAATAAAATGAAAAACGTTGTATTGATGGAACAAAATGAAGAAAGAACGTTGCTGGAATGAAAGAACAAAAAAGAAAAGAAACATAACAGACGCACTACCCCCTTATTTCTATCTCAGAAAATGGCGAATGGAGGATTCCCTCTTTACTGTTGTGGCTATGTATATATATGTATATTACACACTTTCCTTGCACTTGAAGTTTGAGAGAAATTACTGCCTAAGGGACAGCATTTTTAAGAGGCTGCTGACCGAGAATTTTCATGGCTAGGCCTTCATGGGCTGCTTCAATGCATGGGTTTTAGTTGGATGCGGGGCTTTAACTGCTCCAATTGCAATTTTAATGTAGGCCTCCAAGCCTCCTACTTCAAGCATGCAAGCAATTGCAATTTTAATGTGGGTATCCAAATTCTGCTTCACGCATGGCTGCTCAATTTGGGCCTTCAAGTGCATGCAATCCAATTTGAAATGTTATTAATATTATATTATATATATATATATCAAGCATGCTGCATTCCAACTCAAATGAACATATGTAATATTATATTATATTTTATGTATATGTTTATATGATATGTAAGCATGACTTATATGTATATGAATTATATATGTATTATATTTATTTCTTTTATTATTATTTTATTTTTTATTTTTTATTTTTTATTTTTTATTTTTTATCTAAATCTTTGAATATGCCCTGATGTTGATTTAATCTTCATTATTCATATAAACTTGCATATAATCACAAAATATTCAATTAAAACCCAATTTTAAGATTAAAATAGGGATATAATTTTAACAAAATTGATCTATAATCATTGAGAACAAAATAAACTAAAATTCTGCATTTTGAAACCAACTCATACCTCAATCAAAGCGATACTTACCAGGCAATTGAACAAACAAACAACTAACATTGTGAAACAAGAGGCAAAATAGGAAAAAAAAAAAACATTATTTTTTCTTTTTATTTTTTGCTACCTGAAGTGTTAAATGGTTTTCAAAGTTCTGAAATAAAGACTGAATTTAAACGTAAAAATCCAGGTAAAAGGGTCTATATAATTCAGGTCATCACAACCCCCTAGTTAAAAAAATTGTTAAGAAATCAGCGTAAATTTATAAAACTTTAGGGATAGCACACATAATATAAATCTAAACTAAAGGGATAATCTGATATAACTTTTGAATAGTATGGGTACTTAAAAAGTGAGAAGCACTCGCTATATTTATAACAAATCTCAGCAGTGTCCACTGCCAAGTATAATTTAAATTTTATCCTAATAAAAATGTGATCTAACTTAAAAAAGTAAAAAAAAAAAGATTATAGTAAATAAAGTACTGAGACTGATATTGAGATCTGGAAGGTCTAAATGAAATATATATATATTTCAAAACAAGCTTGGTCGGGGGCCCATTGACAACCAGATCAGATCTGAGAAGACATCTTGTGGAAATTATAAAGAATCAGCGCATGAGAAAAAAAAAAATATCAGAGAAAGGAAGAGCATAGTAGAATCAGCAGATCTGATTACAAATAAAAAGGGAAAACGTTTTGTGATTTACCAGGCTGAGAAGACTGGAGCAAGCATCGTAACACCGTCTATGGGAAACGAGCGGCGAGAGGCTTGAGAGAGGGCTTTCAGGCTTTTGCAAAGAAAATGGAGGGTGGGTTTAAGAGATGAATTATTCAAGGGTGAGCATTCGGTCGAGTCGGCCGATTTTCGGCCCATTCTATTTCAATTTTTTTTGTAATAGAAACCATAATTAATCAACTCTGAACCCAGAGTTGAAGCTGAGTTCGTCCGAACACAGCAACAAACCTCTAAAGAAACCATAATCGACCAAAAAAATTCAGAAGTTCGCCCAACATATCAAGGGAATAACGAAATGGAAGCAAACGATAGAGAGATCAGTCGCTTACATAGAAAAGGACAGTGAGATGATGGACTGAGAGGAGTGAGAGAGGGTGGGAAGGCATTTGGAACCCTAGAGGCACATCAACAAGTAAACTCGGCGGAACACTGAGGTATTATCGTATTTATAGTAGAGGGGTGGGGCTTAAAAAATAAAAATAATAATTAAAATTTTTTATTTTACTTTTAAATTTTAATTTTTTAAATAAAATGAGTTTGATAAAATTATTTTAAATTTTAGTTATTATTTAAAAGTTATAAGTTTAAACTTTATTAACATATATCATTTTTTGTTTCTTAAAAAAGATACATAAAGAATATTTTTAAAAAATACTTTTATTAATATAAATAAATAGATAGAAGTGTAGATAGATGTATAGGCTTTATGTAAAATAAGTGAGGTTTGATGGTTATAGTTAATTTTTTAACTTTTTAAGTAATTTTTTATAATAAATTAAATTTGAGTATAATAGTTAAATTTGAAAAATCAACCTAATTGATAAAATAACCAAAACCCATAGTCATGGATGAGGTCAAAAGTTATTTGAATAAGGTCAGGTCAGGTTCAAAAAGTCCTCTATTATTTTTCAATAAGATCAAGACAAAAATAGTATTTATCAACCCCGCTAACGCCCCACTCTTAGCTCCACCTCCAACTAGGGTTGCAATCGAGTTGAGATTCGTCGAGGTTAGGCTTGACTCGATGAGTAAATGTATGAGCTTGAGCTTGATTCGAGCTCGACTCAACAAGGGCTCAAAGTTACAGGCACATATGACTTGGAAATAAGGCAAAAGATTGGCAATTTCCTTCACTAGAGAAGGCGAACGATCGCAAGCACGAAGATCACACGTCAATCGATCATAGAAAATGGACAACAGGTGTTGATCGCAAGTCACAACCAATGAAGAGAAGGAAAAGCTATCATCGATTGTCCATGCCTCTCGAGTGGAGAAGAAGATGAAGGAACATGCAACAAAAGGAAGCAAAAGGGAGTAAGGAAAGGAAACAAGAAAGAAAGCCATCGATCGTCCATGTCTCTCTGCTAGAAAAAAAAAAAAAAGATGAATGAGCCATTTTAAAAATAAAAAATATACTTGCAGCGTTGTGATATTAAATCTTATTGAATATTTTTATTTTTTTAAACAGAAAATATAAAAGTTATTTTGGAATTCACTTTATTGATGACAAAAATTCATCACACCAAAATGACCTATTTACTTATATAATACTGTTTACGTGTGTGTATATAAATATTATATATTTTATTAATTAAGTAAATAAGTCATTTTGAGGTTATGAAACACTGCCAACAAAGTCAATTCCAAAATATGCATTTATATTTTACTTAAAAATTAAAAACTTATGTGTATATGATATAAAATGTGTTTTTTTTGTGCCCCAACCCTACCAAGGTTCAAGTCAATGATATAATAAGCCTACTTGCATGCACCCCATTGCTAATATGAGTCGTTATATAGGGCCCGACGAGCCTACCGAGCAACTCACAGGAAGGGAGTCAAAAGACGATTTTTTCTCGTCTACTTTGCAAATTTGCAAAGCGGACCATTGCCCCCCTCTCTGCGCGTCTCCCTTGCCATGACCGCCGCTTCTCACTGTCGTCGGCGAGGCGGCGATGACAAAGAGGCGGCGGAAGCAAGGTCAGGCGACGGTAGTGAGGCACAACGAAGAGGCAAGATGGCGGCCATGGCAGGGGAGACGTGCAGAGCAAGGGGAAATCCATGGGAGGGGGAGGGAGAAAGCAGGGCGTGGAGGTAAAATCATCTTTTTGCCCCCTTTCAGTAAACTCGTCGGTAAACACGTCGGACTTTATAGCAATTTTTCTTGCTAACATTGATGGTAATATTTTGAATTTTTTAGTATAAGGAATTTGAGTTCAAGGCAGCTCACTAAGGCAGGATATGGAATGAAAACATTTTTCCTGCCAGGGAATAAGATGAGGTATTGGGTTTTAGGCTCTAGGATGGGGTAGGCCTGCTCTGTCCCACCCGATTGCCAATCCTAATATATGTGTTATAAATGTTAAGGAAATTTTTATAGAATTAACAATAAATTAACCTAATTTGATTGATTCAGTTTTTAATTGATTTAAAATCTTATGGCTGAACTGAAAATCAAACATCCAAATATGAAAAATTCATAATTCAAACCTAATTATTTTAGTAGAAAAACCAAAAATGAAAAACGTGGATTCCGTTGAAAATTTAGTTATTTTCAAATAGTGTTGACCCTAAAAATGAAAATTTGAACTTCAAATAGGGTTGGCCACTTGATGATGAGTAAATTGCTCCTTAAGTTTGAAACAACATCCAATACTTTCAAAATTGAATCTCTGTTATATACCTTTTATTTATTTGAGATTACATGTTCTAATATGTTTTGCTTATAAATAGAATGTTTTATCTAATTATCTACAAGAAAAATAGTTCTTATATTTGTTATTGTTTAAATACAATAATGAATTTAGTTGACTGAAAATATCGTCGTCAAGCTATCTAAATCTGCAAAAATAAAAAAACAATCAGAGGGCGCGGGGAAGTCCCCGCTCAAACACTCAAATGTTTAAATTAGACACTGAATATGATGAATAAAACTATATTGAAAGTAGTATCAGAGACGTTGTTGTACATTTATAGGAATTAGTGCATGCTTATTTATAGAGAAATATAGAATAATCTAAAGTGTAGTAGAATTATGATTCTTGTAAATAACACTTATCTTGATTAATCATAATCTGGTTGAAACTAGATTTGTTATAAATGGCATATATCTTTTATAGATAATATTTATCTCGGCCTTTTTTTGGAAAAAAATTTCTTTAGGATGATATTTATCCAATATTCAAAAATTCTTTTAAAATTAAATTTTTTTATGGATAATTGATTATTTTTTCGGATAAATTTTTTAAATATCAAAGTTATCTAGTTTGTGCGTTGGTGTGGGACTCCCTCCGGCGCATATGGGAAATTTATACTTTTCAGGCCCAAAATATTATCATTTTGGGCTCAAGAACTTTTAATAGGTCTTTGCTTATGACACAACAATTGTCAAACAAAGTGGCGAAGGCTTATGTATATATCCACATCAGAGCACACACACAAAAAAAAAAAAAATGACGAGAGAAAGAACAAGCGAGCAAGAAAATAACTAAAAAAGAACAAGAGCCTAAGGGTGCGTTTGATAGAGGTGGAAAATGATAGTGGAATTCCAATTCTCACCCCAACCCCTAGGAATTTCAATTCTTAATTTCAAGGAAAAAAATCACTTTTTGAATTAAAATGGAATTCGAATTCCATTGAATTAAAATGTTGTTTGATAGAATTTCTTGAAATTTAGATGAAATTCAAATTCTATCATCATTTTTCACCCCGCACCCTAACTGATTCTTAATGTGGATGAGTTCTTTACTTTTATTCGTTTTTGTCTCTATGAGAAAATCTAGAGTATTGTTCGTGATTTTATGTATTTCATGAATAACACACAAATATACACAGTCAAGATAGGCAAAATGATGAATAAAGATCGTTCCCACGAAGATTGGTAACTAAACTTCTTAATTACTAAAATTAGTCACAACTAACTATATTTAGACAATCGATTACTCAAATAAATAAAACTCTAAATTGTGCAACTAGAAAGAAAAAAAATAAACAACTTAGATTGTCTTCCCATCATAATTGGGTTTCGTGGTTTCATGAAAGTTGTAGATAATTATCTTAGATTTCCAACACATATAACAACACTCAAATTCGATACATGTGGAGGAAGTCATAGTCTAAAAACTAAGCAGAGGTCCAGGTTAAAATTTTAGTCCTTGTGCATATAGGATTCCAATTCGACCCCAACTTCTTTTTCCATGTTAATTAAGAACTTTGACTTCTAATTACCCTTTTGATTCCTCTTCCAACTATGCCACATAATAAAATAAATATTAGTAAAATATTAACTCAAAAATAAATTAATTAACACACTAATTATCTAAAATTCACAAAATTGGACATTTAATTTGTGAAAAAATTTCAGCTCATCAAGTGTCCTTTTATTTGTATTGAGCCTATTTTGTGATGACTCCTAGTGCTGAGAGTTTTGCCTATTTTGTGATGACTCCTAGTGCTAAGAGTTTTTATCTGCATTTGTATTTCATTTCCTATCTTGTAAAGCTATTACTGAAGCCTTGAAAAGGTATTGCATGTGGGTTATTGCTTTAGCCATTTAAAAAGCATTATAAATGTTAGTGCTTGAGCATGTGAAAGAGCATAAAAAAAAAATAGTGCTTGAGTTTGTGTAAAAAGCACAAGATCACTTAAAAGTGATTGTGTAGAGCATAGTGTTCGTCTTTTCAAAAAATAATAAATAGTGGATTTGAAAATTCTTGATGAGAACCTAAGATAGTGGACATAGCCAAGTTATTGAATCACTATAAATATCGTGTCTTCTTTATTTGTCGTTTTCATTTTTATTCATCTTTATTATATATTTTTATCTTACAATATTTTGTGAAGCTCATTTCGCCACTTTCTCAAGCTTGAATTCTTGATTGTTTATACTCAAGATTTTCAATTACGTAATTTACTAACTACATACATAATCTACAATGCTATTTGAAAGAAGAATAAATATTTTCAAAAATCCAATTCACCCTTCTCTTGAGTTGCCTTATTACTTTGGCCAACAAAATGAAACATTTCATAATAAATTCCTTATTTCATGTGTCTCAAATTATTTATCTTGAATTTTTGTGTTCGGGTCCCTTTTTTCAAAATCTATTAAGTTATATGCCAACAAACTTGCTTTGATGTAAGGATTCCAAATCTAAGGTCCATTTTCACAAATTTGTCACTTTTAACTTTTGGGCAATTATTTTCTTTAATAATTAATTTGTCTAAAATTTTAGAAAAATTTAAAATGTTACACAACTTTAAGCCCCTATGTACCAAACACAACATTTGTTAAGGCATTTAGTATGTATGTGTGTGTGGACACTATACTTTTAGGCATATGTGAAACAAAAATTAATTGAGAGCTTAATTTTTATACACCATATCATATAACAAGCATGAGTCGAGTTCAAAAAATGCAATACTTTTTTTATGATAGGTTTGGACCACACATCGAGTATATATCCATTAAATATTTGGAAAATATTGTTATTTATGATATCACATTTAAACAATGTATTTTGGAATGCTTTGCATAATTGTTTAAGATCCTAACCCATGAAGTCATCGCATACATGGAACTTAATTCTCATTTTTTTTTTCGTAACATTCATAAGGTCTGACATATTTTAACTATTAATACTATTCCAAAAACAAAATTTTAAGGCCTCATTGAATTTATTCTTCCAGTTGCCATAAATGTAACGAGTGCAATTTCGATGCTCAACCCATGGAGCCAATTTCTTAGTAGTTTTAACAACCCTAAGAAAACAAATTAGTTAATTATAAATGAATTAATGTTAATAAATTGGTTTGGACATAAAATGAAAAACTAAACAGAAGCTAGGAAATGGACTGTTATAGAAGATGGACAACAGGTGTCGATTGCAAGTCAGAACCAATGAATAGAAGGAGCTGTCATCAATTGTCCATGCCTCTCTAATGGAGGAGAAGATGAAGGAACATGCAACAAAGGGAAGCAAAAAGAAGAGTGGAAAGGAAACAAGAAAGAAAGCCATGGATCGTCCATGTCTCCCTACTAGAAAAAAAGATGAATGGGCCATTTTGAAAACAAAAAATATACTTGCAACGTTGTGATATTAAATCTTATTGAATATTTTTTATTTTTTTAAACAAAAAATACAAAAGTCATTTTGGAATTCACTTTATTGATGACATAATTGCATCACACCAAAATACCTATTTACTTATATAATAGTGTCAACGTGTGTGTGTATATATATATAAATATTATATATTTTATTAATTAAGTAAATAAGTCATTTTGAGGTTACGAAACACTGCCAACAAGGTGAATTCCAAAATATACATTTATATTAAACTTAAAAATTAAAAACTTATGCGTATATGATATAAAATGTGTTTTTCTGCGCCCCAACCCTACCAGGTTTCAAGTCAATGATACAATAAGCCTACTACTTGCATGCACCCCATTGCTAACATTGATGGTAATATTTTTAATTTTTTAGTATAAGGGATTTGAGTTCAAGGCAGCTCACTGAGGCAGGATATGGAATGAAAACCTTCGGCCTGCCAGGGAATAAGATGAGGTATTGGGTTTTAGGCTCTAGGATGGGGTAGGCCTGCTCTGTCCCACCCGATTGCCAATCCTAATATATGTGTTATAAATGTTAAGGAAATTTTTATAAAATTAACAATAAATTAACCTAATTTGATTAATTCAGTTTTTAATTGATTTAAAATCTTATGGCTGAACTGAAAATCAAACGTCCAAATATGAAAAATTCATAATTCAAACCTAATTATTTTAGTAGAAAAACCAAAAATGAAAAACGTGGATTCTATTGAAAATTTAGTTATTTTCAAATAGTGTTGACTCTAAAAATGAAAATTTGAACTTCAAATAGGGTTGGCCACTTGATGATGAGTAAATTGCTCCTTAAGTTTGAAACAACATCCAATACTTTCAAAATTGAATCTCTGTTATATTCCTTTTAATATACCTTTTATTTATTTGAGATTACAAGTTCTAATATATTTTGCTTATAAATAGAATATTTTATCTAATTATAGTTGTTAATTATTGTTGTTGTTGCTCGAATGCAACAATTAATTTAGGTGACTGGAAACATCATCGTTAAGCTGCCTAAATCTGCAAAAATAAAAAAACAATCAGAGGATGCGGATCGCACAAACACTCCGATGTTTAAGTCAGATACTGAATATGATGAAAGAAACTATATTGAAACTAGTATCAGAGACATTGTTGTACCTTTATAGAAATGAGTACATACTTATTTATAGAGAAATATAGAGTAATCTAAATTATAGTAGAATTATGATTCTTGTAGATAACGCTTATCTTGATTAATCATAATCTGGTTAGGACTGGATTTGTTATAAATGGCATCTATCTTTTATAGATAACATTTATCTCGACCTTTTTTTGGAAAGAAATTTCTTAAGGATGGTATTTATCCAATATTCAAAAATTATTTTAAAATTAGAATTCTTTATGGATAATTGATTATTTTTTTGGATAAATTTTTTGATATCAGAGTTATCTAGTTTGTGCGTTTGTGTGGAACCCCCTGCGCATATGAGAAATTTATACCTTCCAACTCAAAATATTATCATTTTGGGCTCTTGAACTTTTAATAGGTCTTTGCTTATAACACAATAATTGTCTAACAAAGTGATGAAGGCTTATGTATATATCCACATCAGAGTACAAAAAAAAAAAAAATGACGAGAGCAAGAACAAGAGAGCAAGAAAATAGCTAAAAAAGAACAAGAGCCTAACTAATTCTTATCCTTTTCATCCACGCAGAGAGTTCTTTAATTTTATTCATTTTTGTCTCTATGAGAAAATATAGAGTATTGTTCATGATTTTATGTATCTCATGAATAACACACAAATATACATAGTGAAGATAGGCAAAGTGATGAATAAAGATTGTTCCCACGAAGATTGGTAACTAAACCTTTTAATTACTAAAATTAGTCACAACTAACTATATTTAGACAATCAATTACTCAAATAAATAAAACTCTAATTGTGCAACTAGAAAGAAAAAAATAAACAACTAACAATCACTTAAATTCTAAAGAATTAAAATTTAATTGATTAAAACCTATGATTTTTTAAATTCACCTAACAAATTCACTTTATTGAATTATTTCAATCTTGGTTGGTTAGGTTACGAACTATGTCAATCAAGCACTCTACTTTATTTATTAGCCTATGTCTACTTCTAACAAGTTTATTCAATACCTAACTCGCTATATGTCTATGTGAATTAGAATTAGAGAACGCATTAAGCATATGTACTCATAACATGAAAATATTTATCACAAATTTAATCAAATATTGTACATGTAATCAAATGAATGTCTTTCCCCATTAACACGTGTTATTTTATCCAAAATCTACTCCTTATTTATTTATGTCTAGTATCATAAGAAATCTCAAATCATATAATTGGTGATCAAGTAATTACAAGCATTAAATTTATAACAAAATAAACATAGTCAAAGTAACAATCACAACCAAAAATTGAGTAAACTAA
Source organism: Diospyros lotus (assembly GCF_014633365.1). Classification (NCBI taxonomy): domain Eukaryota; kingdom Viridiplantae; phylum Streptophyta; class Magnoliopsida; order Ericales; family Ebenaceae; genus Diospyros; species Diospyros lotus. The sequence goes on along the minus strand of NC_068342.1, from coordinate 19,644,779 downwards.
TAAAGTTTCAATACATAAAATCCTTTAAATTAAAAATCCTAGACAATTAATTAGCTACTCATAATGAATAATATATCCCAAAAATCATCAAAGAGTTGTCGTATAATTGAGATCCTAAATAATCAAAGAAAAACAGAATTTAAAAGATAAAACCGATTTTCTTTGGTGTCGCCTTGACTCCTTAATGAAGCACCACTCTTCGTTGAACCTCTTGCCTCCAAAACCTTGCTTTTGGTCCCCCTAGGCTGCTACAAAAGTTAGGGATGAGTGGACAAGTGGATATAACAAAAAAACTCGAAAGAAGAAGGAATGAAGCAAAACAGTCTCCCTGAAAGAAAATATGTCTTCTTTCCCAAAAGCTTCACTTTTTCTCCTATTCTTTTTTTTTTTTTTAAGATTTTGTGATGTCTAATCTCTTATCTAATGTGTTTTCCACGTCCCTAAATGGATGGCTCCTCTAAGAAGTCCTAAACCAAGTTATAAATAGATTCACAAACTAATAGGTCTCATTTCACAACAAGGTTGCCCGAGTTCAACAAATTTGCATGCATTTTAGACTGTCTTCTCATCAGAATTGGATTTTGTGGCTTCATGAAAGTTGTAGATAATTGTCTTAAATTTTCAACACATATAAGAACACTCAAATTTGATACATGTGGAGGAAGTCATAGTCTGAAAACTAAGCAGAGGTCCAGGTTAATCCTTGTGCATATAAGATTCCAATTCGACCCCAACTTATTTTTCCATGTTAATTAAGAACTTTGACTTCTAATTACCCTCCTGATTCCTCTTCCAACTATACCACATAATAAAATAAATATTAGTACAATATTAACTCAAAATAAATTAATTAACACACTAATTTTCTAAAATTCACAAAATTAGGCATTTGATTTGTGAAAAAATTTCAACTCATCAAGTGTCCTTTTATTTGTATTGAGCTTGTTTTCTGATGACTTCTAGTGCTAAGAGTTTTTCTCTGCATTTGTATTTCATTTCCTATCTTGTAAAGCTATTACTTAAGCCTTGAAAAGGTATTGCATGTGGGTTATTGCTTTAGCCATTTAAAAAGCATTATAAATGTTAGTGCTTGAGCATGTGAAAAAGCATAAAAAAAAAAAAATAGTGCTTGAGCGTGTATAAAAAGCACAAGATCACTTAAAAGTGATTGTGTAGAGGATAGTGTTCGTCTTTTCAAAAAATAATAGATAGTGGATTTGAAAATTCTTGATGAGAACTTAAGATAATTGACATAGTTAAGTTAGCGAATCACTATAAATACCGTGTCTTCTTTATTTGTCGTTTAATTTTTATTCATCTTTACTATATATTTTTATCTTACAATATTTTGTGAAGCTCATTTCGCCACTTTCTCAAGCTTGAATTCTTGATTGTTTATACTCGAGATTTTCAATTACATAATTTACTCACTACATACATAATCTATAATGCTATTTGAAAGAAGAGTAAATATTTTCAAAAATTCAATTCACCCATTTCTTGAGTTGCCCTATTACTTTGGCCAACATAATGAAATATTTCATAATAAATTCCTTATTTCACATGTCTCAAATTGTTTACCTTGAATTTTTGTGTTCGGGTCCCTTTTACCAAAATCTATGAAGTTATATACCAACAAACTTGCTTTGATGTAAGGATTCCAAATCTAAGGTCCATTTTCACAAATTTGTCACTTTTAACTTTTGGGCAATTATTTTCTTTAATAATTAATTTTTCTAAAATTTTTGAAAAATTTGAAATGTTACACAACTTTAAGCCCCTATGTACCAAACACAACATTTGTTAAGGCATTTAGTATGTACGTGTGTGGACACTACTTTTAGGCATATGTGAAACAAAAATTAATTAAGAGCTTAATTTTTATACCCCATATCATATAACAAGCATGAGTCGAGTTCAAAAAATGCAATACTTTTGGTAACTTACTCTAACAAAAGCACGTTCAGTCATTGGGTTAATGTATACCTTCAAACCTCTATTGGACTACAAAATATCACTTGGTTTTGAATAATATATATATATATATATATACATATATCCATATTATGATCATGATAATGAAGTGGACATTCACCATATTTATTTTAACCTTGTCCTTAGGCAAATGTAATATATTGTCTATCTCTATCCTTCCCACCTCTACTTATGGTTGGTGGTGCATTATTTTGTCTTGAGAGAAAATGTTAGCAAGTGAAGATGTAATATCACATAACTTTTTGTAATGTGTATTTTATTTGTTCATACCTCTACCTATATTTGTAGGTCCTTGAACCTTATGTGGTCTTCCACTTTCTCCTACTTGCATAATATCAACTTATAGTATAGATATGATAACTGCACTAATTTGCTTGAGTCAATTTCGTGAAGCTAAATCTTTTTGTGGGTAATTCCTTTTGTTATCACCAAATTGGATACATACTTGGCATCTCATTTTCATCTCTATCTTGGTCGTATTCTTATTAGAAGTTGTGGCTTCGTAAGCATCTCTTTTCCTACACTTATTCAATCTACCAAGCATCTTCTTATAAGGAGGTGACAAAATAGGTTCTATGACCTCGTACTCCCACATCCCAAGGCCATTCAAGGGTTGAATTGCAAATGTATAGTCTTAAAATATTTCTCCCCTTGTATAACTTATCAAGAAGATAATCTAGAATTACACTAACATAGTAAAATGCTAGGGACGATGTGTTTACATGATACTCTAGTCAAATCCCACACCTTACATGTATGTGTCATACTTGTAAGGTCAAAAACAAATTGATCACCAAATATAGACACCTCAAATTTTCTCTCCCCGTTGGGTATGGATATGCAGTTGTGAGTAGCATCTAAAGTCACTCTTAATTTTTTCCTAATCTTGGGACGTATCATAATATGATGCTTTTGTTCAGAGACGAATGTAGAGGGATTGGCACGGGCTGAACTAAACAATAATATATATATATATATATATATAAAAGCTTAGACAACCCAACCCAATTAAACATTAATATAGTTCAGTCCCAAGCCCCCTTACATCCACCCCTGCTCTGTTATACCTCTCTTCTTCACATTGCTATCCATGAGTGGCCTTTGAATACTCTCAAATATGTTAATGATAGGTTTGGACCACACATCGAGTATATGTCCATTAAATGTTTGGAAAATATTGTTATTTATGATATCACATTTAAACCACGTATTTCGGAATGCTTTGCAAAATTGTTTAGGATCCTAACCCATGAAGTCATCGCATACTTGGAACTTAATTCTCATTTTTTTCGTAACATCCCTAAGGTCCGACATATTTTAACTATTAATACTACTCAAAAAACAAAATTTTAAGGCCTCATTGAATTTCTTCTTCCAGTTGCCATAAATATAACGAGTGCAATTTCGATGCTCAACCCATGGAGCCAATTTCTTAGTAGTTTTAACAACCCTAAGAAAACAAATTAGTTAATTATAAATGAATTAATGTTAACAAATTGGTTTGGACATAAAATGAAAAACTAAACTGAAGCTAGGAAATGGACTGTTACGGACTGATGTTAAATTGAATATAAACTGTTTACAATTATTATACTTCCATATGCTAATCATACAGAAATTGAAAACTTGAAGATGAGGGGTAAAAAGGAGAAAAAAAAAAAAGCATATCAACTAACAAAGACATTGACAAGAATTGCCACTATTGATAACCTAAGAAGACATTAACAAGATGAGAAGGCATTCCCAAAAATTAAAAATAATAAATAGAATAAAAGTGATGCCATCAAACAATAACCATTTATGAACTAAGTTACCTAAAACTAATGCAACTAAAATAAACTAAGGTAACTAAATTTAAATTTATATACCCTTTATTGGTCACTGATAAAAGTCCACCTATACCCATTTACCAAGCCCAAAGCTTTAAATAGTGGGGACTAGAACTAGCTCCATGAGTTTTCACACTCAAGTTTCATGATAACCCATGTGATTGGGAACATTTGGTTCAACTGCAACCAAAAACACCTTATTTTTAAAATTTTCTTTAGGAAACATCCATCAATACTTATTATTCGCGTACACCCAACAAGACAAGTTTCTTTACAGCGTTAAAGCCAACATATAATCTCTTAAGCAATGATTTTGAGGAAGAAGTTAGTTTCTTATTCTTCAATTGCACCAAGGATGCAATGTTTGTCCTTTTTAATTATGCCCCATGTAATACTCAACCTAAATACAAAATAAATGTCAGGGCCTGTGTAATTTACGATTTACCTCTCCTTATATAATTGAGGACACAAGCACGGGGAATCACGCAAAGATAACCATCCCAAAATAGGTGTCATTATTTTTGGGACTTTTTTGTGAAACTTGCTAACGCATATATATTTCTTTTCTCAAAATATAAACATCGAATGAGAGAATGAGTTGAGAAAACATCGAACAACTACCACGTTAGTATGCATGTGTATCACTTGTTGATCAGGTATTTAAATGAGTGATTTTGCACAATTCAGATGTACATTTGGAATCATGAAAAAATTCAAAGGCATAAATATATTTTTGATCTAAATTCAATAGCACATTTGAAACCACAAAAAATTTAAGATTTCACAAGAAAAAACACAAATTTAGAGACATAAATATGCTTTTTGCTAAAGGAAATTAAATAGTTTAGAGGTGAACCACTCACCTATAAAAATGTAAAATTGATTGTTGTGATATGTGTGTTATTCGTCGTTTTGGGTGTCAACATGTCTCTCAAATCTTCAATTTAATTTGGTATGTGTCTCAAGCTTCAAAACAAGTTTTTGAAATTTTTATATATACTAAATTGTTCTTTATTTTTATGGGTTTTTAATTTTTTCTTATTTTTATTTTTTTTCTTATTATTTATATTTTTTTTCTAGCATGTGGGACATGCGCCTTCCCATCCCCTTGCTTGGTGCGTCGATTGCACGTTCTCAATTTCTTTTCCTTCTCCAATCATCGCTTATAACTAGAAGATCTTCAAATTCTTTTTTTTTTCTCCTTATTTCTTTTTGCTTTCTCTTTCAAAACTAAATTAATTTTAAATATAATTAATTAATTTAAACAAAGCACCCAACGACATTAAACAAAGCACAGCACACAAAGGAAGTCCAAACGAGATTAAGCATGCACACAAAGGAAATTCACACAAAGAAATATAAGAAAATCCTAACTTTTTATTCAATCCGTGAATACAAAAGAAATATAGAAACCGCATGTTGATCGCCTCTTGACGTCAACCCTTAGCCCTGTCAAGGCCATGCGACTTGCTGACTTGCCTGTCTTCGTATCCCGCATAATCTGGCCCTCGTGGCACCCACATCCCTCATATGTCAAGCCCTTGACTGGCCATGCCTGCTATGCCCATTTGTGCTAGCCTTGTCACATGACCATCTGCCCACAGGCACTTCAACCTCGAGCCCAACTTGTTGCATGATTGTTGCCACCATGGCACGGTAGTCCCGTGCCTCTAACACTTGAGTCTCTTTGGCCACACGCATCCTGTGTTGACATGCCCTCTTCGTGTCAATGTTCTTCATAAGTACAAGATGTGCACCTATGAATGTGTTAGATACACCATACAATGTCACTTTATTCTCTTATTTTTTTATCTTTAAGAGAGTTGGTAAGGTTTAGTTTCAACGTGAATGAATTTGTGGACTTCGATTTTAAAGCATGGTGTTGGTGTGTAAGAAGTATGATCTCCAATCGCCTTAATTGCTTATTTTGGACTAAAGCCCAATTTTAAAGCAAGGTGTTGGCAGTGACCATACTTAAATTATTTCCACTGTGACATCCAGAAACTTCACAAAAATTAAGGTTAAAATGTATAGTGCTTATTCTCACAACTTCCCTTGCAAAGTTGCTTGCTTGCTTAACATTTACTTGCATTGTTCATGTCTGCTGATATTGGACTTTATTCCAAATAAGGCACAAACAGATAGTTAATCTTCGTAAGATTAGATCAAACAACCGTTGCACTTTTCTCGCCAATTATATGATTAAAACAGATATTGTAACTTTTATCTAAGTTTCACTGAGATTTTCCATAGTTATGACTCTTGCTCGCAATAATAACATGTTCTATGCTAGTCTATAGTTTTATAATATGAAACAACATAAAATGAGTTTTGATATTATTTATTGATGATAGTCATTGTTATAAAGTTTAGAATCATCTAATATTGAAAATTGAGCCCCGTGATAAAGAGGACTCAACAGGAGTTTAGCTATTAGTCTACAAGTCCCTTAAATTACAAGGTCAAGGCCCATTTAATAAATTATATCTCAATTGATCGGTGGCCCGTCTTAACTATTCTTTTAGGATGAATAACCTATATAAGAGTATAGTGTTCAATATCTTCCCAGGTTCAAATCTACTCTCTGCGCAGTTATTATGGATCAGATCTAGATTGACCTCTCTTATCAAAAATCATGAGATCGAGCAGCAAGAGCCCCGCAAGGGAAAGCATCCCAAGTATGGTATGTTATTTTATTATACTCTTATTGCATTATTATTATTATGTCACTCTCAAATATAATGACTGATTTAAATGTTGAAAGATTTGCATGAGGGTGAAAATCTTCCACCCTCTTTTTTTTTCTTTTTTGTAAGAATATAACTTAAAAACGTGCTTGAGTTTGAAGAATGCTAGGGCATTTTCGAATTTAAGAACTACATAAGAAAAACATGAACAAATCATAAATTAAATGGTAATTAGCCCTTTAACCTTTATCAGCGATCATAAAGAATCATGGCAAATTAGATGTTTAAGTTTAAAAGGGGAAGATAGGGTAGTTGAAAGAATTTAAGATTTAAAAGATGAGATAAGCTTTAAAGTTCAAGGGAATGATACAAGTTGAAAGAGATAATTTAACATTTTAAATATCAGTTACAACATTTTAAATATCAATTATTATTATCTAAATTTAAATTTATTTATGTTATTTAGAAAATAACATATATATTTTGTATTTGTATAAAAATCCCTGCTCTCGAATTCAATAACATTTCAATCAAATCTTCTTCCTAATTCCTAACAACCCCCCTCCTTTATTTACAATCGTGAATCTTTTCTTGGCAATAACATAATGGACTGGGCCTCTTATTATGAATTGAGTGTGGTGAAATTTGTTACTAGATTAATGGTAATTGGATAAGTGTGGGTTGAATGACAAAGACTTTGTTGTCACTTGTCATTATTATAATGCTAGAAGTCATCAATGATAACACGGTAGCACCTTTCATTGGAGGAATGATAGGTAGAGGGAACATCAACACATGGTTGCCTGTCTCCTCTTCAATGACAATGTTATCAGTGATGACTCTTATCATTATTCTTATTTTTAACGGATTGCCCTTTGTAGAAACCAATGAAGTTTTGGTTTAATGGCGAAGTCAACACTTAACAAATTGTTAGGTATAAAATTAGATTCTTTGATGTGTGTAGTTTTTTATGATTGAATTGATTGTAGTTGGCATGTTGACTAAAATTGTGGGCTTTTTTTTTTTTTTTTTTGATAATCCAAATGTCAGAACTTGCGCCCTACTATTGTTGGGAAAGGCGGGCCTCATTTCAACCTACTCTTAGATAAATCATAATTTAATCTCCATATAATATCTTTAGGAGATTTTGAACATGATACCTCGGGCATATCCACCTACTCCCATTGAAGCCACCCATGAGGTGTAAATTGTGGACTTTCTTGATGGTATCTTAGAAGGATTTTATGGATTATAGTTAATCTATTACATTATTTTAATGTATAAAGATTATAGACAAAATGACAACGGATTGCATTTGTAACAAATAGATGGTGAAAATTTATCTAAGGGTATGTTTGATTGAAAAAATATGGAAAAGAAAAATATTTTTTAATTTTATGAAAAATAATTTCCACTTCTCTCCTAGTTGCAATTTTCTATAAAAAATTCATAAAAAATGTTACATCAATAAAAAATATTCTATGCTTGCGTGTTTTGATTACTTAATATTTTTCATAAAAAAAATTTCATGATATAATATATTGAAACATATTTTGATTAATTTTTCATAAAAAATTACAACTAAAGGGGAGGTGAGAATTATTTTCTATAGAACTGAAAAATATTTTTTTTTCATATTTTTTTTCAATCAAACACACCCTCGCTTAATAAAGACATGAATAAACAAAGACATGAATAAACGATATTATTAAATAAGACTTTGAAAATCAATATATTAATTTGTAATTAGCAATTAAAAAATCCATCCTTGCGCATGGCAAAGGGTTAAGGTAAAGATACTAACTACTATTAGTTCACTATATTCTTAAACAAAATTCATTTCAAATAAACAAAAAAGATTAACATATATTTAAAATATAAAGATAATCAATGTGTATCAATCAACGGGACCTTGACGACATCATTTTCAAGCTATTTTTATTGATTAATATTTGTTTGCTTGACCCCCATTTGCTTTGCCTCTTGCTTTCTTTAAAGCAAGTCGTCATCTACCAGCCCGAGGGTGGTCCTTTTTCTTTTGCATTTCTTACGGGGTGGGTTCCCTCCATAATCTATTTGTTTATTCACTCCACTTCACTTCAAATTATTGTTGGGTTAAGCTTTTTTTTTTTTAACTTTTAAGTTAGATAATATTTAAGTTGATTATAGTTTTTAAGTTACTAGCATTTAAACTAATAATGTGTTTAAATAAACATATTTTTAAGCTATCAATTAATCATTATGTATTTAGTTTGAAAAAACTGATAAATTATTATAACTTAATAAAAAGATAAAAATAGATATGAGGTAAAATTTTATTATTAAATATTGGTAAATTATACATAATTATTAAAAATATATAAATATAATATTATTATTATATGTATTATATATGTTATATAACAACAATATATATTATTATGTGTTATATATATAATATATATACATATATACACATAGACGGTAGCGAGGAGGAGGGGAGGTGAAACACAGACGACGACGGGTAGTAGCCGATGGGGCGTCGAACGACCGACGGTGGAGAACTTGAAGCATATCGTGACAACAAACGGCCTGTGATGGAGGAGAGGATGGGAGCAACGGTGGGGGAGACAGTAGCCGATGTTACCGATGGGGGCGATAGCAATGGCCAACGGTGGCTGCTGAAAGAGCTAAGGAAGAAGAAGAAGAAGACAAGAGGTTGAGGTTGAAGAAGAGGACATGGCTGAAAATTAACAAAAAGATGAGGGTAAAATAGCAAAATGCTTAATCAACCCAGTTTTTAAATAAGCAGCATTTTGCAAAAGCTATCTCCTAATAGTTTTTGCAAAATGTTGTGGCATTAGCATTTAAATTACCTAACTTAAACATGTTAGTTCTATATAATGGCAAGTATATCCCAAGAAGGGGGGTGAATTGAGATTTGGATAAATTTTTCAATAATGTGAAAACTTTGGAAATCAAACTTACTAGCAGGTATGTTTCGAAACCTACTAAGGTGTGTTTCGAAATAGTGCTCACTAATAATAAAACTCCTTTAGATTTTTAAAAATGATTCTTTTAAACAACTTGAACAAGAATGACAACAAGTAGGAACGAGAAATCAAGTACACACAAGATTTATAATGGTTCGGCACTTGCCTACTCCACTACCTTCAAATTTACCCACTTGAAGGATTTGCAAACCACAATCACTTTTACTAGCGATCAATAACACCAAGGGTTTTACCACAATTCACCCTAAAATCTTACACACTGAGTTTTTACGGGCTCAACTTAAATCTTACGACAAGATAAATAATACTTATCTTTTACAATCCAACAATTTTGAATGTAATTAAAACACCTTACCAAATACTTATAGCAAACCTATTGGTATGGAATGATGAGAGCTTGAAGAAATTAGAGTTTCGAATTTGACTTGCTTCTCCTGTTAGTACCACAATGCACACCAAGAGTTTGATTGAAAAGAACTTCTGTGAGAGTTCGCTAGAAGGGCTTTGTTCACTTGTGCTTGTGGCAAAAATCTCTTGAAGTTGTGTAAGAATTGTGTATGCTTGAGAGAGTTAGCCTTATTGTCTTCAAAGAGCTGATATATATAATAAACGGATACACATTTGGCTAATTATAATCGTTAGAGATTTCGAAACACACATAACATGTTTCGAAACATATGGCCTTTACAGCTAGATATGCACCAAGAGACAAAATGGGTGGAAGACTCCTCTTTAAAAAAAAAACAAATGATTTGATTTTATTATCCACTTAAAACATATCTGAGATTTGAACATCAAGGTAAGGGTATAATTTAATTTTTTTTTTTATTAAAATAGCTTTTCATTTAAAGTGCAAAGACATGACAGATTTTTGAAATTCTTCTGACAGAGACAGATGTTTCGAAATATGAAAACTAGGTTTCGAAACATACTTTAGAAATATGTTTCAAAACATGTTGAACCAGAATACACTGCTGACAGAAGTTTCGAAATATACTAAATATGTTTCGAAACATAGGCTTAGATTTCAAATAGATTTCGAAATACATCATATAGATTGAGCAAAACTTGAACCCTTTTTAATATGCATCTTGAAACAAGTTTAGAGACATGGCAGACTGATGTTTCGAAATATGGGAACTATATTTCGAAATACATCATATTGAAGAGCATTTCGAATAAACACTACAGAACTATGTTTCAAAACATAGAAACATAGTTTTGAAACATGATGAGATAAAAAAGGATTTTTAAAATATTTGACCTTTAGCGCCAAAACACTAATCATACATATTTCGAAATATGAAAAACATATTTCGAAATATGAAAAACATATTTCGAAATATGAGATTTTCATATGATTTTTCATCAAACACATTTTCTCATATACCAAAAAATATGATATAACAAAACACTAGTAAGGTGCACTTAAATACCTCACCAACTTTTCTTAATACCTTATAAGCAATCAAACTGCTTTGCCAAACTAGCCCAATAATCTATATGTTGTTAAAACCTAAAATTGTAATTTAATTGAACTCGATGAATAATAATCTATTCATTCGCAATTCTCCTACTATGTATTTGCTTATTTAAGCAGGCTGCTCGAACCTGTCGGAACAAACCCAATAAAGTAGGAGATATGAGAATGCCTTGTTCATCCCTAATTAACACTTGTTTTCTTCTCCTCATCTTCCTGTTACAGTGCTTTTTGCTTTCATCTTATGATGCGTATTCGAATCTTGAAGTGTTGATGAAGCTTAAGTCTTCCATGATCGGAGTGGCGGGCTCTGGACTTGATGATTGGAACCCAGAAACCTCGTCCTCACATTACTCATTTTCTGGAGTTATTTGCAATGAGGCCTCCTGGGTTATTGCTCTCAACATCTCCTCCATTCCTTTATTTGGCACCATTCCTCCCGAGATTGGCCTTTTGGACCGTCTCCTCAATCTCACATTCTCCATCGACAATCTCACAGGTCCTCTTCCCCTTGAGATGTCCAACCTCTCCACTCTCAGGTTCATCAACCTTTCCTCCAACAACTTCAGCGGCGACTTCCCTGGAAATATGGTGCTCACCATGATGAACCTTAAGGTTTTTTATGTTTACAATAATAACTTCTTCAACAAGTTCCCTCTGCAGTTTGCCGGCCTGAAGCGACGTAGAATGCTCCATCTCAGCGGAAACTACTTTTCCGACGGGATTCAGGAAGCCTATGCCGATATACAGAGCTTAGGTCTTCAAGGCAACGGTCTCATGGGAAGAATTCCAACGAGCTTGGCTAGGTTGTCCAACCTTCAAGAACTATGCCTAGGTTATTATATTCCGTACCAATAAGGTATTCCGCCAGAGTTAGGATTATTGAGCTTGCTCCAACTCTTGGATTTGGGAGGTTGTAACCTCTCCGGCAGGATTCTGCCGAGTTTGGGAAATCTAAAGATGTTACACACTCTCTTTCTCCAGCTTAATAACCTTTCCGGCATCATCCCTTCGCAACTTTCCCATTTGGTGAGTCTGAAATCACTTAACCTCTCCATCAACCAATTCGATTGAGAGATACCTGACAACTTCATTGAACTTCAAAACCTCACCCTACTGAACCTCTTCCAAAACAACCTTCAACATCATATTCTATCATTAATCGGCGACTTGCCGAATCTGGAGGTGCTGCAGGATTGGGGGAACAATTTCACCTTGAAATTGCCCGAGAACCTTGGCCAGAAAAGAAAACTACTCCATCTCAATGTCGCGATCAATCACCTAACATGTACGATTCCTCACGATTTATGTAAGGGAAGTAGACTGAAGATGCTGATACTGATGGAGAATTACTTTGTGGGGCCGATTCCTAAAGAAGTCGGTGAGTGCAAATCACTGACTCGGGTTTAAATCACGAAGAACTACTTGAGCGAAACAATTCCCTCTGGCTTATTTAGCATGCCGTTATTGGACTTGCTTGAGCTTAACGACAACATGTTCACCGGCCAATTTCCTTCCAAGATATAAGGCAAGACACTCGGCTTACTGTCCCTGTCTAATAACAACATCTCCAGCGAACTTCCTACTTCACACCACTTCAGCTGCGTGATCTGGGAAGTTGCACCCGAATAGAAATGGTCGACAACCTTAAAGGGACCTTTCAACAACTTCTCGCTTCCCATCTGAACGATTGATAATTTAGGGAAATCGTTTGACATTTTGGGTATTTAGCAAAACGGTTGACAACCATAAAACAATCAATCGATCGTTGCCTCTTGCCACCTAACCCTTAAGCACCCTGCATGCATCACAACGTCAATGCCACTATAAAACTTAGATGACACAACAACCTAGCCCCGTAAACTGATCATTATAGTTATTATTCTTGTAACATCTCGCATCGAGCGATATGAAGGACCAGAAGAACTTATCCTAATGGGCCTGCTCGAACTTCCCAATGGGTCACCCATCCTTAACTACCCTAGCTTAAGCACGCTTAACCCCGGAGTTCTTTGCCTACATTCAACCCAAAAGCTATTCAACTAGTGTTGTTTCTTTCCTTACTTATCCTCGATATATACTACCCTTCTCTAGGCTCTCGGGGTATTACATTCTCCCCCATTGAGCACATGACGTCTTCGTCATGGGATCTTACAACTGGTCCTATATCTCCCCCCTTGCATGGCCGATGTGGGATTCGCCTAAGGTGCTTACATGCACCCCCCTTAGGGACTTAGTGACTTCGCTGAGGTTTGCCCCACCACCGCGTTCAGAGACTTAAGGGTCGACTCTAATACCACATGTAACATCCCGTATTGAGCGATAGGAAGGACCAGAACAACTTACCCTGATCAGCATATGCGAACTTTCCAAGGGGTCACCTATCATTGAACTACCATAACTCAAGCACGCTTAACCCTAGAGTTCTTTGCCTACATTCAGCCCAAAAGGTATTTAGCTGGTGTTGTTTCTTTCCTTACTTATCCTCGAGCACATGACATTCTCGTCATGCTATCTTACAACCGGTCCTAGATCTCTCCCCTAGCATGGCCGATGTGGGATTCGCCTAAGGTGCCTACACGCACCCCCCTTAGGGACTCAGCGACCTCACCGAGATTTGCCCCATACTTACCCTGATGGGCCTACGCGAACTTCACAGGGGGTCACCCATCCTTGAGCTTCCCCATATCAAGCACGCTTAACCCCAGAATTCCTTACCTATATTCAGCCCAAAAGGTATCCAACTGCTATTATTTCTTTCTTTACTTATCCTCGATATATACTACCCTTCTCTAGGCTCTCGGGGTATTACAATCCTTGTCATATTCTCCATAACAAAACCCTAGCAAAGGGCACACCCGTTGGATCTTCAAACCCGTTGGATGCAACCTATTTACTTTGTTTCCCATCATTTGAATTTTAGTTTAGTTAATTTTCTCACAAACAATTTCAACTAATTTCATGTCATTGTTTCTTATCCACCTAATTTAATTTGGTTGCAAAGAATTTTTTTAAAAAGCCATGTCGTATTTCCTTATTAGTAGAAAATAACAGGGTGTGATGGTTACAATTGAAGTTAAAATAAAAGTTGGATATCTCAATTGCAAGAATCAAAACTTGTACATACAATTTAAAGAAAGTTGAAAGTTGGTATTTTTTAGGTAATTTGCCATGGTATTTTTACATAGCAATTAAAACTTGATTTTTGGGATGAATAATTTTAATTAATTGTAATTCTAATACTAATTATATAAATTATATTATTAATTAATGAGTATTTTTTTAGTTTTATACTCAACTTGTAATTCTATCAACAGGGGCATTCAACTTTCCACTTTAGTATCAATTTTAGAACATCATTAGGCCATATTAATTCATGTTGTCAATTGTTGATACTCTACTTCTCTACCTTTTCTACTGTTTCGTTCACGACAATAAACCCAAAGAAAAAGTGTTTGAAAATTTTCTTTAGTAGAAATTGAGTGTTTCTTTTTATGAACACATAACAGATGAAGGTAATCAAAATTAAATTAAACTTAATTTATTCTTAATTTATTTAATTAGTAAATTTAAAAAAAAAAAACAATAAGGAGGTAAAACTATTCACTACAAGAAATTTGGGATTTAGCGACCGTAAACACCTCTGCTCGGATATCCTAACCATCCAAATTACCCGAACGGGAGCGCTTACGGAAGGAAAATGAGTGAAACACAAGACAAGAACTACACTGGCATGCATACACAAGAAATAAAACAGTGAAAGCAAAACTATACATATGCACGCACACGATTATCCCGCTAGTATAGCGGTCACATAGTATATAAATACATACAGACACATGTGCCAACATATAAAAAATACAAGGAACGACCTGGCACAGTAAAAAATAAAGGGACAAAATCCTATCAAAACATCAGAGACAATGATGGGGAAAACTGACTGTATTCCATACTGACGCGGCTGCTAGGTACTGCGATCCTTGCCCTCGACTTTAGCTTTACCCTTATCTGGAATGATGGAAAGCAAGGTCAGTCGCAAGACTCAACAAGTTTATAAGAAAAAGAAAGGTTATAAGTTGAATAGAAGGATCGAACTCCCTAGACATAGTCTCACACATACACACAAACCATGAGACGCTACAACACAACAGAATAGCATAATGAAAGCACATACCGGTCCCCAGGGCCCACATAAGACACCTGACACCCAACTCTCATACCAACTTACCGCTACCCTGAAAGGAAACATAACTCTTCAACAAACATGTGCGCACTTTCTCGGGTCGGTGCTCCTGACACCCGAGCCTCTGAATAATGGAGCCCTAGGCTCCCTCGGAACAGTACTCCTATCCGAGACTGTTGAACATATAGTAACCATGCAATGCGCATATAAGATACAAGGCGTAGTAAGCATCAACTAGATACACTAGTGCCCATACATCAAGGCATCAGGCAGATGCTTCGCCCACATAGTAAACCACACGCGATGCATATGCCCGTGCCAAATCTAATCTAACAATACTAGGATGTTCATGTCCAAGCATAAACAGAACATGAAAACCCCAACATGCACCCCGTACCCATGTGCATACCAAAACCATGAAACAGTAATAGAATATATCAAATCATGTAATAAATCACATAATGAAAGAGTTAGTCAGCAGTGCCTGGCACCGGTCGACGGTCAGTGACTAATAGTGTCCGGCCGATGGCCTAAGAAAGACCGTACAATAGTCAACTCCAATGTCACCAAACAGCCGACCCTTGCCCCCACTGCTCAATAGCTCTAGCCTACTTACAGCTAAAGATCCATAACTATATCTGAACATCTAAAAACCTAATCCCCAAATGAGTTCGGCATCATTCCCAAAGGCATGGGGGTGGCACAAACCCCCGTAGACAACCAACAAATAAAATCCCCGAAGATAGCTTATTAAATTTAATTTACATCAAAATGACTCATAACTCCATAATTAATAAAATGACCAAAACAAATGAAGGGAGGCTAAATAAATTCACAACAGAAGGAAATTCGTAGAGGGAGTAGGGAACTTGCCTCGTAGAGTGATTCTTGGGCTTTTTTTGTCCAAATACCGCAAAAATTATACAAGTTGGAACATCGTGTTATTTTGCCAAAATTAATAAAATTAAGCGCTAAATAAAATTTTGACAGTACAAAATGTAGTACTTGGCTCCGTGAATTATCTGGTATCTTTGGACTGCGATTAAAAGTGAGATTTTCTCAAAAAAACCCAATTTCCTCTTATTTTTGCTGCTTGTTCGTTGAACGTTCGCGTCTACTGCTACTCGAAATTTCCTCTCTGTTTTGCTTCAAAATCGCTTCAAATTAAGCGTTAAATGAGGATGTTGAACGCTATTAATAGGGACAATTAAAGGGCTGGATTTTGCTCTAATTTAAAAGAGATAATACTTGGTGGAGGGACAGCCATGGGCGGCCAAACTGCTGGTCGCTTGGTTCAAATGGCACCGTTTTTGGCGCTTCAGCTTGCTGGAAAATAATTTTCCAGCAAAATTAGCAAGCCTTCAGCACATGCAGCCCCCCATGCTCGATCCTACATCTGCCTGCAAGCTCCCCACGCTCCTGCCGTCCTTGCTAGCTGCATATTTACTTAATTGCGTGCATCCATTTAGTCTTAAATGTTAACTTGAGGCTGCTTCTATTTAAATTAGCATTTCCAGCGTGAAGTGCACAGCCACCCTCACCCATCCAATTCCTTAGTCATATTATAATATATTCCCATAACTTATATATTAAATATGAGTCCTACAACAACCTCTAAATTCCTTTATTTTTGTTATTTTTTTATTATTATGATTGTTATTATTATTATTCTTATAATTATTATTGTTATTAACAAAATATATTAATATCCCCTTTAAATTAAATTAACACAATAAACTAATAATTAAATTAAATTACGATTTATGGGTCATTACAGCTATGGTCTTTTAGCGATGGAAATTTTCGTCGCTATATTGCGATGGAAATTTTCGTCGCTATATTGCGACGGAACAAAGACGGATTTACACCGTAAATGTAACGACCTGTTAATGTGTCTAGGGTTTTAAGAGAAATATGGTTTTATTAAGTGTGATGTGATTCAGTCATTGTCCAAATTAAATGGACCAAAATATTTGATGCGTTTATAAAAATGCAAAATTATGAAATGTTCATTCATGAAAATTATGTGGAATGATTGATAAAAACTAAAGTTGAAAAGTCAATGTGAAATTAAGTAAAGTTGTAAAGCCCATTGGGGTTTATGATGGAAATGGGCCATTATATTTAATTAGGCCATTGATTTGGGTTTGGGCCCATGTATTAATGAGTAATGAAATAAATGGGAAATGAAATAAAAAAAAAGTGCAAAATGTCTAAAGTGGGCTTATGTATTATATATTGTGTAAGAAAAAGAAAAGGATAAAATGATAATTGGCATAATGGGTTGAATAAAGAAAAAAGAAGAAATGGTAAATGAAGCTAAATGACCACAAAGGGCATGAGATATTTGTGTGTGTGTGTTTTATGTGAAAGGCATTATGGCAAAAGCAACGGGGAGAATGGTTGGCAGACCACTCCCTTCCCCTCATCTCTCTATTCCCTCATATTCCTTCCAATACCCAATATCTCTCTCTCTCTCTCATGTCTCTTCCTCTTTTTCTTCTTCTTCTTTTTCTTCTTCAATTTTCTTCTTTTTGCTTGGAGCTTCAAGGAGTGAGGGGTCTAGGTTCGTTGGAAGGCTTTTATTCTTCTTTTTCGGTTTTCATCATCAAATGCAAGTTCTCTTACACTCTTTTTTTTAAATGGTTGTGCAAGTTCTCCTTGCACTTTTATGGCATTTTGTGCAAGCTTTCTTTTTCGTTTTAGCAATGAAATGTTTCATGGTTGTCCTCCCCCTCATTGTTAAAAATTATTTTCAATATCGGTTGTATATTTTCTCCATTTTTTTCCTTTGATTCGCATACCATGTCAAAGCGTTTGTTGGGTCTTGTTGATGGTTTCGTTGGAGCTTGTTTACCCCATATTTCATTCATGGAATGACATTTGCGGGTTAGGAAGCTAGTGTTGTTTGTTTTGGGGTGGTTTGTGTTAATCTCGTGCATTTTGGTTCAGTCAAGTCGACTTGTAATGGGTTAAGTCGACTTGGCTAAAGCTAGTTCTTTTGGCCATTTTCCCCAGTTCTCAGTCGATTTGACTCGTCAAGGAGATCAAGTCGACTCGATTTGCCCTCATGTCGACTCGGCTGCATTTTGACAACACTGTGCATGCTTCGCCATTTTGGCCGTAACTTTTTATGTAGAAGTCGAAATTGCAATTCGTTTAAAGCGTCATAAACTAGACTTTGAGGGATTCAATTTGATATATAATATCATATGTTTTGGTTATGATTTGAGTTGCTTAAGGATTTTCTCAATCCAAATCAAGTAAGATTGTTAAAGTAAACTACTATTAAATGCTTCTTTTGATATCACTCAATTCTCAAAAATGATAAGATGTGTTTGAAGATATATATATATATGTAAATACATGGGATTCATGAGATAATAATATAATTGAGTTGCATGAAGAAGTATAATAATAATCATTGAGAGGTTGCTAAGAAATGTTCTTGGTTGATAATAATATAATCGGACTCATGGATGATGCATGGCTAGCATTGTATGAATTATTGCCCTTAAATGATGGGGCTGCCATAAATGGATGTGAATGAAGTCATATGCATGATTATGGTGTGATGTGGCCTTGCATCCTAGTGGGTGATTTTAGGCATGTTGTTGTGAAGTTGTGAAGATGCTTGAATGTGTATGCATATGTATGTATAAATATATTGTCTTAGCGCACCTATTATTTTGTGCGGAAGAAAGTAAGTGGATGACCCCAAGGCATGCCATGGCAAGAAAGGCGGTTCGTTCGCAAGGAGAAAATGTGAAAAAATGCGGTTCGTCCGCAAGAAAGAAAAAGGTATATCCTATCAAGGCGGCTCGCTTACATTTATTTTTGTATGTGCATCATGTATTTTCTTATGCTATAAGTTATGTTGATGAAGTGCGTTGCACTATGGCATCAAGTGTGTGAATGTTACTCGTTGTAATTGTGCTTGCAGTTGTGTTGCATTACATTGCGTAAATATATTGTAAAAGGCGGTGTATCGGCAAAAGAGCGGCGTATTCGCAAAAAGAGTGGTGTGTCTGCATTATTTTTGTACTATAAGTTATGTTGATAAAATGGCTTTGTGCTATGGTCTAATTGAGTAAATGTTATCTCCCATGGTAAAGTGTGTGAATTTTTGGTAAGAAAAGAAAGTATGACATATATAAACTAAATCATGGTTAATGAAGAAGGCATAGATTGGTGTGTCATTTATGCTTGATGCTCGGGGTAAATCTAGTCATATCCAATTTTCGTTGTTTTTATACACTTGCCGAGCCTTATGGCCCACTTTGAAAAATGTATTTTGATGAAATGTAATGATTGATAATTTCTTGAGAGATGATGTTGTGAAGTGTGGAACGCATGAACTCAATTGAGGTTTAGTGGTCGGGTAGTGAGTTTCATTTGGTTCTTTGTTATTCATGCCTGCGTATATTGATCTTGTTGTAAATTTCATTTGTTATATACTTGTTGAGCCTTGCGGCTCACCCTTGCTTCTTTTGTCATTCCAAGAAAAAAAGAAGATAATTATTTGGGACGAGTTATGGATAGATGTGTACAGAGATGTCCTAGCCTCAAGATCTATGGGTGTAGTTGGGACGGCATGAGTATAATGCTTCATTTTGTATTTTAAGTCTTAGTGCCCTATTTATTTTGCAAATGTATGGGCTGTAAACCCGAGCTTATAATATAAAGAGTGTTATATAATATTTTATGGCTCCTATGGATAGTGAACAACTATGGGAATGAAAAGAATTTTGAGTGATATTTGTATTAGTATCCATTTTGAATGGATCTTCTCTCAAACTTCTAGTGGGTAATCTAGGAACGGGCCCTAACAATAAAACTAGTGACGGATTGGCCAGGGAAAATAGTGAGGAAAAAATATTCCGTCACTAAATTAGATTTTCAGCGACGAAAACACCAATCTGTTGCTAATTTTAGAGACGGATTAATATTTTTAGTCGCTAAAATTTAAGAAATAAAAGGAAAATAAAATTAATTTTTTATTTAGCGACAAAATTAATGCTTCATCGTTAAAATTATAGATGAAAATAAATACTCCGTCATTAATTTGTGATCAAAAATTTATTTCGTCGCTAAATAAAAAATTTATTTTATTTTCCTTTTATTTTTAAATTTCAGAGACGAAAATATTAATCCGTCGCTAAAATTTGTTACGGATTGGTATTTCCGTCTCTGAAATTAGTGATGAATACATATTCTCGTCATTGAAATCGAAAAATAAAAAAAGAAAAATTAATTTTGCTAACGGAATATTTAATCTGTCGTTAAATATAATTTTTTTTTATTTTTTTATAAATATATTTTGATCATTATAAAAATATTTTTAATTTAGTTAGTGACGGAATAGAATGTCTATAGCTAAAAGTTTAGCAACGGAAATGTTTTTCGTCGCTAAGTGGTAAAATTAAAAAAATTTAAATATAATATAAATTTATTTTAATATAAATGAGTTTAGATTTTTTTTTGAAATTGAATAAAAATATGAATCAAATTATATATTAAAGTTGACATTTTATGTTCTTATAAAGTGATACATATATAATCTTAATATAGTTGTATGTAATTAAATATAAATTAAATTTAAAAAATATTAAAAATTAAAAATATATTAAATGTATAATAATTTACTATTAATATTGTACTCATTGTTTCTATTTTGAGACTATATAAATATACTTTGAGTTTTTGTGATAACATTTTGAATTAAGATTAATAATATATATATCAAAATCAAGTTGTACATTTCTCTGTATAGTATATATCAAATTGATCTTTATTAATTATATAATTAGTATTATATTTATGATATATTTATTCATTTAATAATATATTTAGTATATTAAGATATTTTTTAAAGAATTAGCGACGAAAAATACATTCCGTCGCTAAATAAAAAATTTATTTTTTTATTATTGAAAGTTAGCGATGGAAATACGTTTCCGTCGCTAAAATTAGTGATGGATTATTATTTCCGTCACCAAAATTAGCAACAAATTTGGATAATTCATCGCTAAAATTAATTTTTTTTAATTTTTAAGTTAATTAATTTATAAATATTTAAACTTGAGATGAGTATTTAAATATTTAAATTTTATAAGAAATTAAATATAATAATGTATAAATATATTTAAAAAATTAAATATACATTTAAAAATGTGATGAATATACTAAATTAATTTGAGTTAATTTGAAATTTTTAATTTAATTAAATATATTAAGTTTAAAAATCATAATATTGTTAAATTCTAAATATATCAATTAATATATTTCATGTGCATAAAAAAATATATTTAATATATAATAATTAAATATTAGTAATATTTATTTAATGTGTACAAAATATAAACAAACACTATATTTGAGAAATAAATAAAAAGTTTAAAAACCATAATATTGTTAAAGTTTTTATTATTTTAAATTTTAAAAATCACAAAAATAAAACACTATCAAGGGATTGTATTATATAGAAAGGAATCTAGTGGCAACCTTGTCAGTATCTTTCTTTCTACAAATAGGAAAACTTTCCGCTAAGATAAGATATGTTCATAATCTTAGTGAAACTATAATTTCATTTCAAACAAAAGATTGACTTATCATTTGACATTTTTGTATGACAGTCGTATATTGTTAGTTTTGAAAATTTATTCTCTTTTGCAATATTTAGTTTTACTTTTGTTATTTACGAGTTTTGCCTCATTATTTTTTTGTGAGACTCGAGATCTACCCTGATAATCTGCAGATGTTTTGCGATCTTCGTTTAATGTAATTCTTATTTATAGAAAAAAATAAAATATTTGAGATAACAAACTAATAATAATTAATTCAATATATCAAACTAATTTATTAAATCTGTAATATAATTAAATGTTTAAACAAATATTAATTATCGATGTTGGTTTGGAGAAATTAATTATCAAATGATATGTTTCTAACTCGTGTTCATTTGGATGCCATCAATTTAGCTGTCCTGTCCTTGGCAGCCTAATTCATACAAATTAATCAAAATGACTAATCTGTTCAATAGTTATTTTCAAAAATTTTGTTTGAAGAAAATGAATAATTAATATTAATTGTACATGTTGGATGAAAACTCATATTGTTTATTATCGTAAGGAAAATGCCCATCTGATTAAAAAAACAAATCAATCAGAGACAATTTCATAACATATAGGACTTGTTTTTGACAATTGAACAACCCCTTAATGTAGATGTGATGCTAACTCCTTAATTTATTTGAAACTTGTTGTTGGTATACTTACTTGAAATATATTTAAAAGTAAATTCAATATATATTTAATTATTAAATATTAAGCCAAAAATAAGAAAAAGGTGAAAATCTCCCTGCCTCTTTCTTTTGGCCAAATCCCGCCCCATATATACTTACTTGAAATATATTTAAAAATAAATTTAGTATATATATATAATTATTAAATATTACTTAAAATACATTTTCTTTTTGAATCCTATATTTGCTCTTCTTCTTTTTGTAATCAGATAATTTGCTTGGTTGTTTAGCAATAATAGAGTTTATATAGCCGACCTCACATAATGGGATAAATACTTGATATGTTGTTGTTGTTGTTGTGTTGTTGGTAATCTTTGTTTGTGGGAAACGAAGGAGTGTAATTTCTAGAAATAGTTACAGTAGTTTTTATGTTTAGTGTTCCCTATTTATTGGCTTGCTGATTTCTTGTCCTTTATTACATGCTGGTAGCTTGTGCATTGGTCCGTTCCAGGCTTTATGATGCTGAGACATCACCTTCTATCTTTATATTAGTCCTTAAGCACTACCCAGTGGGGAAGAGATGTCTGATGAAGAAGTTTGGACTGCCCATAGATTCCTAGGAATTCTGTTCGATGGTCACCATCTATGGGTTTATAAGAAGTTTTCACTCTCTTTTAAGTGCCAATCCATTCTTTGGAATTATATTTGATGTTCACATACTCCATGACTAATCCATGTATGGCACCCTGGAATCTGAAGGATGGTTTTGGAATTGGGGAGCCATCTTGGTACAAATTTTAAAAAACTATGCCTCCATATCCAAACCCCAACTCGAAGAGCTTCAGTTTATATTTGCTAAAGTGCTCCCCAGAATTTGGTTCACCACATGTTCCATGATGAGCAACCATAATAATAATCGTTGTTATTACAAATAAACAATGAAGCCTGTGGTCCACAACATTGCACCTTATACACATATTGACTATCATAATAATATTTAAACCTCTTCATTCATAGATGCTGAACTTCTTTTGTGTGATCAAGTAAAACAATATTGTCAAAAAGAAAAAAGAAAGTATTCTCAGCAGTATTTCATCTTTCATGTGTCTGCCAATTTGTCAGATTATCAATTTGTCAATATAGACTGGTATAGTTGTTGTTGTTGAACGATAGTATTTTTGTAATAGTGAATTATAAGTGTAAGTTTGACACAGATCTTTTTTATCTTCTCTTTGCTTTTGTTTAATGCTCATGATTGAGCTTGATTCCCAGATGATGATCCACTAGTCCTTTGTGGGAATAGCTTATAATATATATTTATGCATAGTTATATCACAAGTGGGGGTCTTGTCATGTGTAGTGTAGTTAATTACTTGAAAAAATCATTAGTTAAGTGGTAGAAAGATTAAAGTTGTAATTTATTCCTTGAAATTAGGTCTCCTTTGAAAGTAGAAAGTTGAGAATACTTACTTTTTTGGTGTTAATAGGAGTTTTTTTGTGAGTTGATTTGCTGGTGTTTTGTTGTTATTAATATTGTTTTTAATCCATATACATACAGGACAAAATTTATGAGATTGAGAGTCAAGGCACATCTCCACAGTCAGTCTCCTTGCATGATTCACTTGCTCAAGTGCTAGGAAAAGAACACTCAGGCCGAGTCCGAGGTTTGGGATTTGGTCTGAGTCCAAATCAAGTTTTTGGGATCGCTAGTCAATTGAATGGGATATTTTCATCTTCCAATAATACTAGTCCATCATGTCAAGAACAAGTGAACGTTTTGACAGAAGAATTATGAACTAATAAACAAAAGGTTCAAAGTTTAGAGTCGCAGTTGCAAAATTTTCAAGGTGTAGTGAGTTTTCTTTTGACAAACGTTGTGGGGAATATACCACCTGAGTTTGCTGCTATACTCAATTCAATGGTATGTTAATATGTTAATTTTAAAATTATTAATTTTGATTTTTCATTTTAAGTGATTGTTTATGTTTATGCTTACAAATACTTTTAAGAGTATGTTTTTATCTTTTGTATACATCTAATACAATTTTAATTATTTCAAACACCAGATGCAAATAGTGCACAAGCTTCACCAGTGGGAAGGCGGTCTTCGATATCTGGTCATAACATTCATGATCCAGACCAACCTCCAGATCGACCTCTAGACCAACAAAATTGATGTATTGTTAAAATATTTGAACGACTTAACCTCTAAACTTTTTAAATTTCATTTTGATATGTAAGTCTATTATGATTGGACTTTGACATCTAAATTTTAAGTTGGAATCTTTATAGTTTGTTGATTAAATAGATGGACATATTGTGTTTGTGAATTTGGTATATATATAGGTTATAGGTTTGGGTATACAAGTTATTATTGGATATTTATGGATGAATATTTAGGCTACAGGTTTGGGCATACAGGTTATCAGGCGGTTTTAAGTGGGATTTTATTGAATTTAGCGGCGGTTTTAAAACCACCGCTAAGTTATTTTACACTAGCGGCGACGGTTTCTTAAACCGCCGCTAAATTCAATAGGTTAAAAATTATTAAATTATTAAATTCAATGATTTCAGCAGCGGTTTCATAACCGCCGCGAAATTTAAAAAATCGCCGCTAAGTTCGGCGGTTATACCAACGATTGCTAAAAATCGTCGCTAAATGACTTTGCGGCAGTTAAAAATTACTGCTAAATGCGAAAAAAAGCGTCGCTAAAAACCATTTTTTTTTTAGTGTTTCCCTGTCTCTTTCTCTTGGCCAAATCCTCTCTTAAAAATCCCCCAATTAGTCTTGGCTCCCCTTCTGCAAACCCTTCTCCGTTGCCCTAGCCCTCGCCCTAGCTCTTACCCTTGTTCTCGCTCTAACCTCTCGTTCGTTGCCTCGCCCTCAGCCTAGCCCTAGCCTTTCACTCGCTGCCTCGCCTTCGCCCTAGCCTCTCGCTTGCTGCCTCACCCTCGTCTTCGCCCTAGCCTCTCACTCTCGCTCGCTACCTCGCTTGCTCACCTCCCACTGGTTGCCTTGCCCTCATCCCTCATTTCCTCGCTCTGGATCGTCCTTGCCTCTCGCTTGCTCACCCTTACTCGTGACTCGCCCTCTCTGCCTCGCCCTCGCCTCTAGCTTTCTCGCTCTTACTCGCTCGCTCGAGGTTTAGCTGTTTCTTTTTCTTGAAACTTGAATGCTATTAAATGCTATTTGTTTCTGTTTTGTGGTATTTGAATGCTATTGAAACTTAAATGCTATTGGAATGCTCGAGATTTAGCTGTTTCCCAAAACTTGAATTCTATTTGTTTCTGTTTTGGGGCATGTGACAGTGCATACAGTGTATAAGTGTCACTTATATTTGATAGTATTATTAAAATAATTTAACATGAAATTAACCATATTACATCAAGACAAGTTTCAGCCTTCTATAAAGAGGTGTGGCAACAATTATGATTTATGTAACTTCAATTTGCTTTCAATATCATCATATTATGATTTATATAACTTCAATTTGCTATCATCTAAACAAGACAACTACTAGTGGTGTGGCAGCAATTTTCTATTATAAATATTTACACTATACAAAAGTGTAGTTGTGTTTGGAATTTTGTGAATGAAAAAGTAAAGTCAAGCTGATATATGTGTGTGTGTGTGTGAGGTGAATGGACAGGTCTAAAATTTTTGTTAGGTTTAGTAATGTAACAGCTTAAAATTTTGGTCATGATTGCAGTATTTATATAACAGGTTTAATCGTTATTGTTTTTTGAATAGTGATGTCACCATTTTCAGCTATATGATCTTGGTGAGCTATATTGAAGTGTTATACATTAGGTTTAATTATTAATGATATTAATTTTGTAATTGATTTATTTTATCGAAAGTATGATGGGTCTTAGAGGACGTTATTGTCCTTGTGCATGACACAGTGGTTCTACATCTAATCTTCTAAGTCCATTGCGACTTCTACCTCATCTACTACAACACCGCATATTGTATCATCTCCAACAGCATCTCTACTGGTGGATATTTTAGGGTACGTTTCACCAGCCTCCCTTCCTCCCACAACATGTCCATCATCTCACTCAGTTGTCGGTCCTTCTACGTTCGAATCACAACAAGTTATAGAGATAGATGGCGATGGGTATTTTTTTTTTTTTTTACATCATCTCTATTTTTTTTTACATTATGACATATGTTATTTTTTATATTAATTATTATTATTTGTATACATGAGCATTTTTTGTCGTAAAGTTAACATCTCCTATGTTATATCGACAATTTTCAAGAAACGTCTTCATAAAGAGGGTCATGTTTGGAAAAAAGTGCTTTCGGAGACGAAGGACTTGTATTGGGATGAATTTGTGGTATTAAATTTAAATTAATAATATATATTTATATATATATTTGGTAATTATTAATGTAGAAATGTTTGAGTTATTTAATCTTTTTTTTTTTTTACAAAAATATTTTTAGTAGGATACTGCAATTGATGCATTAGTGAGAAGAGAATGGGTACAAAAAGCAACTAAGCGATATATTGACAAAATTTGTAAGTGGCATACGAATGGAAAATCGATCTTTGTGCCAGATGATGTTTGGGATCATTGAATGCAGAAATGGGAACAAGATGAAACTTTGAAGAAAATGTCTGTACAAGCATCATTGAACCTTTTGAGTGAGACAGGTGGTCCTGGCGCTGGTCCTTCCCTCCATATTGCGGGCTCAATATCCTCAACGGAGCATAAAAGATGAATGGTGAGAAATTTAATTTATTTAATTTGTTAATATTTATAATTTTTTATTATTGAAATTGTTAATTCTATATTATTTTTTTTTAGACACGGGAGTTTGGGAGGGAGCCCACACTAATTGAACTTTTTAAACGAACTCATTCTAAAAAAACTGAGGAAGAACAGAGGACATACGTCGACATATATTCTGCGAGCGTCACTGTAAGTCTTTTTTTAATTATAAATAATATTATTTTTATAATTAACGTATAATTTAGTATTCGTAATTAATTTATTCTATCTTTTTCGTTAAATTGTCGTATGAAATGTACGGACAGTTGTTGGAGCAGACGACTCAATCGGATGAGGGGTCTAAAGAGCCTTAGCAGCTAGATTGCGACCAGATATTCATTCAAGCTGTCAGCAGGAAAAATAAAAAGAAGAAGATTTACGGCATGAGATTCTTATCCCAATTGAAATTTTTTGACGTTGGCAACTCATCCACTATCTCATATAGTTTTAATGAAAATCTGGTTATACAAGAAATGATGGAGAAAATAAAATTGTAGACGGAACAGATAAATTCACAGGCTTAAGATATGAATGACGTTCTATAACAAATGTCAGAGATGCGAACTTTGATTAAATAACTTACTGCATCTACTTATGGCATGTTTCCTTTTTCTCACTAGCCTGACTCACCTAATGTTGGTGACGATTTAGATGATTAGTTTTTGTAGTTATTTTTATATAACAATTAGTATGTAACAAATGATTATTAGTATTTTGTTTGAATGTTAATTTTTATATTATAAATATAAATTTTATAAGTTTTATATAATTCTCTTTTTAATTTATTTAAGATTAATTTAATAATTAATTATAATTAAAAATAAAAAATATATTAAATTTATCAAAATATTTTTTTAAATTTTTTTTTGGATTCTGTGACGAAATTTCCTGTCACTATATTTTTTAATTTTTTGAATTGATTTTAGCAACAAAAATTCCTATCGCTAAAATTAATTCTTATTTTTTAATAAAAAAATTTAAAATAATAGCGATGGAATTTTTCATTATTAGATTTTTATTTTAAAAAAATCTTATTTATTTAAAAAAAGTTAAAGACGAAACATTTTTTTATAAAAAATTTAAAATAGAGCTGAGGAATATTTTGTCGCCAATACAAAATTCTTTTTTTTTAAATAATTTTTTTTTTTTAAAATGACGACAGAACATTCCGTCTCCAAAAACAGCGATGAAATATTCCTTCACTAAACCATCTTTGTTTTGCAATAGAAACTTTCATCGCAAAATTTTAAAAAATTATATTTAACGATGGAAATATTTCCGTCGCTAAATTGACAACGAATCAATCGTAAAAGAAATTTAGCGACGTACGTTGTCCATCGCTGATCTGTCACTAAATTGATTTAACGACAAAAATATTCCGTCGCTAAATCTCGAAGTTCTTGTAGTGATTGATGATGATGGCAAAGAAATCCATTCCTATAACCAGTGATAGGTTCCATTGTCTGATCTAATGATGGAAACCTAACTTACTTGATTATCTTGTAAATAAAAGCTCAAGAATTATGGACAATAAGAGAGAGATTGAGAAAAATGAAGATTGAGTAGGTGAAAAAGATAATGATCTTGGAGAATAGAAAAAAGAAACCGGAAGAAAAAAAAATGATGACCAAGATCAGAGATAGAGAGAAATGATTGGTAGATGGGTAATGGTACTGGTAACAACAAAGAATAACAATGATAGCAGGGCTAAGATTTTTCGAGGAGAGAGATAAAAGAAAAAAAGACTAAGGGACACGGTTGTAGAGGAGATGACGTCGAAGAGGTCAACAAAAACAAATATAACTGGCCTATTATATAAAGTTTCTGGTTATATTTATATTATGTCGTTGTTAAATCCTAAGATTAAAGCTTTTGATTTCTAGTGCAATGACTTTAAATAGTTGAAAATCTCTTTAATTTATTGTTGGTCCCAAAAGAATACTAGCCAAATGATAAGGTGAAACGCCATGGTGTGAAGAACCTAGTAGATGTTGGGTTCATGATTGATATTAATTTTCAATGATTTGCGTTTATAGAATTAGCAAAAAGAGATATAATACGATAAAAAGAGAGTGAGAATGAAAAATGATGAAAGTTATAGTTGATTTTATTATCATTTGTGAAGAAGAATAAAGATAGCACGAATCGAAGAGAAAATGAGTAAATAAAGTAAACATTATACCAATGTAAACTTTAACTTTTAATGGAACGAAAGTTATAAAAACAATAGAAGTTGTTGTTATTTTAAAAATTAAACAAAAAAATAATGCATAAATCTAAGCAAAACCTAAAAAATATAAATATAAAATGCATTTTTCCCTTAATTTTTTAAACGACGTAATGTGTTGCCAGGAGGCTACCAGGGTGCAACGCCCGCCCTGCTACGAATTGGTTTCCCGCTCGCACGATGAGCCCAAAAGAATTTCAATTCTAACGTTCGAATGGCGCCGCAATCCTATTGGTCCAGAGCCGCCCAACACGAAAATTGTGGCGGGGCTTCAAAATCACTTGAAACGGCCGCGTATGAATGCTTCTTTTGTTCGATTAAAATAATAAATTTGCATTCAATTTGTAGCTTTGTTCCCGACGCATGCGTTCTTCATCTCCAACAAACAAGTTTCTCCGCCGCTTTCAATTTCCCATCCGCGTGATCGGTTGCTTGCTTTTCCATGGAAAGGTGCGTTTTTTGTTTGGTGAACATTGTATCTCCTTTTTCTCGTAGTGCTTAATCGGTCGAAGACTGAATTCTCAAGAATTGTTCCTCAATTTGGTTAGAGGAACTTAAGTTTCATTCTGCGTTTTGCTGGATTTCGCAGGTTTGCTGTTTCTATATTTGCGACTTAGGGTTTTGGGTGGGATTATTGTGAGCTAAGGTTACTACTGGAAAGTCGTTTTAGGGGTCGAATTTGGAGCATGATTTTGCTGAACTGAGAGTTCTAGCCAGGGGCTTGTTAAAATCGATGTTTGGTGCGAAGCTAGGGCTTTGTTTTTCGGGTCGGAGAGTGATTCTCTGAATATCAATTGTCGGCGAAGAATATGATTGTTGAAGGGACGGTGAAATTCGCAATGCCGAACCTCAAGCGGTGCAAGGCGGAGGGCATTGGTAACCCAGGAGACGACGAGTTGTGCTTTGTGTATCCCAAGGTGCAGAAGACAAATGTTTCTCACTCGGTTCCTCTCAGCGGCTCCGGTCAGTTGCACGGCGAGGAAGTTAAGAAGGATGGTGCAGCACTTTCTGAAGATTACGAATTTTCTTCTGATAAAGGTGAACCTGCGATGCTGAGTAAGAACATAAAATATTGTGAAATCTCCACTCAAAGTCAGCAATTGTCCACCGAAGAGGACTTGGAGGATGAGTTCAATTTCCATAAACACAATACTAATCTCTCTTCTCTGAAAGCTGAGGGAGGAGAGAGCGTCTGCAATGGGTTGAAGGATTTTGTTACTAAAATAAATTCAATGTCGCATAGTTCTGTCACCTCGGTTCGTGATGGTAGTGCTTCACCTTTGTTAGAAACTGCTGAGTACCCACAATTATTGGCCAGTACTTCTGAAGGCAATGAGAGATTGGCAGAGCAGAAAGCTGCAAAGAGGAGGGACTTTTATAAGCCAGAGGATTTTGTTTTGGGTGATATAGTATGGGCAAAGTCAGGGACGAAATACCCAGCCTGGCCAGCTATTGTGATTGATCCTATGCAGCAAGCTCCTCAAACAGTCTTGAGGGTTTGTGTTCCTGGATCTGTTTGTGTGATGTATTTTGGCTATTCAAAAAATGGAAAACAAAGGGTGATCTCTCTCTCTCTCCCCAAATACAATCAGGCACATTCAGTAGTTAAAATTTATACCTGTTTATTCTACTTTTGCTGGACCTCACTTAATGATCATTGGCAGGACTATGCATGGGTGAAAGATGGCATGATTTTTCCTTTCCTGGATTATTTGGACAGGTGTGTATAATGTGGAATTTTTTCATAATTGAAAACCACTTCAAAAAGAAATTTAAGAAAATCAAACTCTGACAAACTTTTTTCCAATTCTAAAACTCTGACATGATTTCCTGTTCAAAACAAATTTAAAACTCTTGATTGAGGAGGTGTGTAATGACAAATACCAAAACTGTAAAAATGGTTTTAGAAAAAAAATGAATAAACCCCTTTTGTCATTTCTGCATAAGTGAAGAAACCTTAAAACCGGTTTCACAGTTTTGCTTAAGAAGAAGAAACTCTATTTATGGTTTCTGCCTTCTTTATTTGTTCCTGCCAAAAAGGTAGGAACATATTTTCTGCCAAAGGCAGAAGGCAGGAAACATATTCCTGTGATTTCCTGTGGTTTCTGCCCAAGGAAAGAAACCATTTGGTGGTTTCTTGTGTCACACCCCCTGTATGGGTTGTATAACCAGTTATGAACCCTAAGCTAAGATTTAAAGTTCACGAAACCTAAAATCCACTCATTTAATTTCATTGAAAATCTCCAATATTTTACAGAAGAAATAACTGAAATAAAAACCACTTGTATCCTTAAAGATTTCATAATTAAAACCATTGATAATAGCTGAAAATTAAACTATTCCAAATTGAGTCCACTGGTAATCTTCTGACCCGAGTCCACATTTAGCTTCGTTAATCCTGCTTACTTGAAAAATATGTTAGAAGAATGGTGAGCTTACAACCTAGTGAAGGTTGTTGAAGGATTGGTTTCAGACCAATCAAAGCAGTGATTGTATTTTTATGTTTGTGTTTGCTATTGTAGAAGATTTGTTTTATTGTAGGCAGTTAAAATAATTTGTTAGGTGGTTGAGGCTAGTATAAGCTAGCCTCGTCATTGCTCTCGAGAAGGCTTGTAATTCTTTTATTCTTTCAATACAATTTATTGAGGAATTTTTCTTCCTTTTGTTTTTTGTTTCTTTCCACTATGAAGCTCTTGCTTCATGGTATCAAAGCCATCGACTAACGTCAATGGCTTCTCACGATTCTATCTCTCCGTCATTGCCTCATTCTTCTTCTACTTTGTCCTCGGCCACTACATCTAATTTTTTAGCAGTGGCAAAGGCTTTTAATTTCATTCCTACTAAGCTTGATTCCGGAAATTACTTGTATTGGAAGGCGCAGATCTTGGCCATAATTAGGGCTTTTGATCTGTTGCCTTTCATCAACAAGGCCACACTACCTCCTAAGTACATCGCGTTCGAGCATGAAGAGCCAGTTGTTAATCTGGAGTATCTTAGCTGGATCAGGTTAGATCAGTTACTCTTAGGATGGCTATTCTCTACTATAGACAAGGATGTTCTCCTCCAGGTAATTCACTGTGAGTCAGCGACTGAGGTATGGACAATTCTTGAGAACTTGTATTCTCAGTAGACTGTTGCTAGGTCTTTTCAGTTAAAGCAACAACTTAGATTTATTAAGAAGCATGATTTGTCCATTAATGGTTATATCTTGAAGATTAAGACTATAGGTCATGCCTTAGCGGTTATTGGAGAGCCTCTTAATGATAAAGATTTGTTAATGGCAATTTTACATGGCTTGGATGATGATTATGAAACTGTTATAAGCTTGATTACATATCAAATGGATGAAATCAGTATAGAAAAGGTTCAATATCTCCTACTTATGCATGAACAAAGACTTGTTGGGCAGCATATATCTAATTAGTCCTCTGTACATGATTTTGATTCTACAATTGTGCATGTTAATGTGGCCTCACAATTGTTTAGAGGTGGAAGTAGTTCTAGCAAAGGAATTTTTTTCAGTAGAGTTCAATTCGATGCACAAAGCAGTGGTTATAGAGGAGGTAGAGGTAGAGGTAGGACCTCTGGCAGATGCATTTACTACCAATTGTGTGGGAAACCTGGCCACTTCCTTGATAGATGTTTCCATTAGTTTGATAGGACATTCCAGCATAATGTGAGTTCCTTTGGTAGAGGAGGTTGTGTGGTCCAGTTTGATCCTCAGGCCTTTGTCACATCTCAGGAGTCTAATAGCGATTTCCATGAGTCTAATGGAGCTTTATTGACTGATCTAGGGTTTGCACCTAGGGCTCACTACGACTATTCACCACACTCTTCAGAAATAGTCTCAAGTCTACTCATCAACACCTCATCCTCATGTTGACCTTGGCTGGTGTGTAGACTCTGGTGCTACAAACCATATTACTTCCAGTTTGAGCAATTTGTCTCTCCATTTTCCCTATGGTGGTAGAGATAAAGTTGCCGTAGACAATGGTAAGACTCTTTCTATTGCTAATGTTAGACTTCGCCAAATGTTTACTCAAACTAACCCTACTTCTCTTCTTTCTTTACCACGCATTCTTCATGTTCCTAGTATAAAGAAGAACTTGATTAGTGTTTCTTAGCTTACTAATGATCATCCTGTGGTTGCTGAGTTTCACTATAATTGTTGTTTAATTAAGGACAAGGATTTTGGCCAGGTGCTACTTTGAGGAACACTTAAGGATGGTCTGTATCAGCTTGCACCATCATTTGTTCATGCTAATTCCCAAGTTGTTTCTACTTGTTCCTCTAGCCATCCTGCTGTGGCCGTTTTTCCCAGGGCATCTAATGTTCTTTCAAAGATGTCTAATGAGTCTTTTGTTTCCTGTTTGAATAATTGTAAAGGACAGAGTCTGTCCTTTTCTAGTGGATCACCTAGCATGCTAGGTTGGGTTATCCTTCTTACGGTGTATTGCAACACATTCTTAATACAATGAATATTCCTTGTTCTACTACCAATTTTTCATTTTGTGACTCTTGTAAGATGGGTAAAATTTATCAGCTTCCTTTTGTTAATTGTCCAATTACAGGAACGAGTCCCTTGGAATTAGTGTATTCAGATTTGTGGGGTCGTTTTCCTGTTCTTTCTACTGAGGGGTATCGTTATTACATTGTGTTTGTGGATGCTTACACTAGTTATACATGGCTGTATCCTTTGAGACGAAAATCTGATTCTTTGTTTATCTTTAAGACCTTTCACAAATTTGTTGAGCTACAATTTCAATCTAAACTTAAGGCCCTCCAAATAGACAATGGTGGAGAATTTAAGACCTTCCTACCTTACCTACATGCCTATGGTATTCAATCTCGCTTTTCTTGTCCTTATACACACCAACAAAATGGTGTTGCTGAATGAAAACATAGACATATAATTGAGATGAGACTTACACTTTTAGCCCAGGCTCACGTGCCTTTAAAATTTTGGGTAGAAGCCTTCCAAATAGCTGTTTATATCATTAATTTGCTAACGGCTTCACCCATTCAATTCCAAACTCCTTTTGAAAAACTCTATCACAAACAACCCAATTACATGCAGTTGCAACCCTTTGGTTATGCTTGTTTTCCATACCTTAGACCTTATAACAATTACAAATTCAATTTCCACTCTACCAAGTGTGTATTTCTTGGCTACAGTCATGTGCAAGCTAGGTATAGATGTATGCATCCTTCAGGTAGTGTCTATGTGTTAAGACATGTTAATTTCAATCCCGAGGAGTTTCCTTTATCTCAGTTGTTCTCTGTTTCACCAACCCCTCAGTCAGTGTCCAATGGTTCGTCAACTGATATTCTAAACTCTACTTGTCCAACTCCTTCTTGCTCATCTCCTCAAGTAGCACCACCAAATTCTTCTGTTCTTCCTCCTATCACCAATTATGTTTTACCTTTTCCTGAGCAAACTTCTCCTTCTCTTTCTTCTTTTGCTATTCCTATTGAGCATGTTGCTCCAGCCAAGCCAACAAAATCTAAAGCTGCTCCAATGTCTTCTATTCATCCAATGATTACTAGAGCAAAAGCAAAACATATTGGTCTTTCTCCTCATGCCTTAGTGAGCTCTCTAGAGCCAAATTATGTTCAAGAAGCTCTCTCAAACCCAAATTGGATAAAAGCTATGGAGGAAGAGTATTTTTCCCTATAGAGGAATCACACATGGGATCTTGTTCCCTTCTCCTCAAACATGAATCTGATTGATTGCAAGTGAGTTTTCAGGATTAAGTACAATTCAAATGGCTCTATTCTTATGTACAAAGCTCAGCTAGTTGCTAAGGGGTTTCTCAAAACACCTAGGGTTGATTTTGCTTAAACATTCAGTCTAGTTGTTAAGGCTCCTACAATTCGAGTCTTGTTTTCTTTAGCTATGACCTTTGGCTGGGATATCTAGCAGGTTGATGTCAACAATGTATTTCTTAATGGGGATTTACATGAGGCAGTGTTTATGTCATAGCCTGAAGGTTTTGTGCATCAACAGTTTCCTTCTCATGTGTGTCGCTTGAGAAAGTCTCTCTATGGACTTAAGCAAGCTCCAAGGGCTTGGTATGCTAAGTTGCGATCAGCTTTGCAAGATTGGGGCTTTATTAGAGCTGTTTTAAATGCTTCCTTGTTCATTAAGAGGACTCCAACTTTTGTGCTGTTTGTGTTGGTATGTGTGGATGACATTCTGATTATTGGGTCTGATTCTATGGACTTGCATGCTTGTATCCAGGATTTAGACACCTATTTTGCCCTCAAGACTCTTGGTTCATTTAACTATTTCTTAGGGTTCAAAGCTTATAGGGACTGTACGGGTATCTACCTAACTCAGTCCAAATATACCCTGGATTTGTTGAAGAAGGCTGCAATGCAAGATTGCAAGCCTTGTGCCACCCCTATGAGTTCGGGTGTCTCCTTAACTGATGAGGGGGATTTGTTTTCAGACCCTTCTCTTTAT
Organism: Diospyros lotus; assembly: GCF_014633365.1. Lineage (NCBI taxonomy): Eukaryota > Viridiplantae > Streptophyta > Magnoliopsida > Ericales > Ebenaceae > Diospyros > Diospyros lotus. Next base: position 19,608,894 of record NC_068342.1, on the reverse strand, counting down.
TGAACAGTCGTTAGCTCACTTCAATATCTGACTTATACAAGACCTGATGTGGTGTTTATGGTATACAAGTTAAGTCAGTTTTTGTCCTCTCCCAAGGTTCAACATTGGTTGGCTTGCAAGAGACTGCTTCCATGTCTCAAGGGTACAGTTGGTTAGGGGCTGGTTTTCACTCATTCCCCTCAAGATTTATCTCTCACAGTGTACACCGATGCTGATCATGTAGGGTGTAAAAGTTACTAGACATTCTACTAATGGCTTGTGTGTGTTCCTTGGCAGCAACCTATTGGTTTGGAGTTCAAAGAAGCAGACTGTTGCGCCCAGATCTGTTGGAGAGGCTGAATATAGGGCAGTGGCACAAGGTGTGATAGAAGTTCTACGGTTGAAGTCTCTGTTTTTAGAATTAGGTTATCCATGTGTTCATACGCCTATTCTTTGGTGTGATAACCTAGCAGCCAAGTGTATAGCAGAAAATCCGGTGTTTCATTCTAGAACTAAACATATTGAGATTGATGTACACTTTGTGAGAGAGAAAGTTGAATGCGGTGATGTTGAGATTCGGTATATTCCTACATTGCATCAAGTGGCTGACATATTTACTAAAGGGTTGCCAAGGGATAGATTTATGTATTTGTGTGATAAGCTGGGCTTAAGGTGTCAGCTTAAGGTGACACCTATGCTTCAGCATTCAGCAACTACAGGAAAGTCTGCTATGGAGTCTGGTTTGAGGGGGCATGTGGAAGGATTGGTTTCAGACCAATCAAAGCAGTGATTGTATTTTTATGTTTGTGTATGCTGTTGTAGAGGATCTGTTTTATTGTAGGCGGTTAAAAGAATTTGTTAGGCAGTTGAGGCTAGTATATAAGCTAGCCTCGTCATTGCTCTCAAGAAGGCTTGTAATTCTTTTCTTCTTTCAATACAATTTACTAAGGAACTTTTCTTCCTTTTGTTTTCTGTTTCTTTCCACTGTGAAGCTCTCGCTTCAAAGGTTACCCTGCATAATAGATCAATAATCAAAATATATGTAAACAATAAAAACAAATTTCAGTTTTAAGTATTCACTAGTATTCCCTATGCAACATGTGTCAACAAAAGAAATCAATTCATGTAGCATCACTTAGCATATCTATCAAATTTCCATGAACAAAACATTCAACAAATATTTCAATGGCAATATAGCTTAGATTCATTGATGCAAGAAGCAGACCCAGTACTCTTCCTGATTCTAGCCAAGCACTACCCAGTACTTTTCTTGGATCTAGCTAGTACCCTTTGTTCTTGGATTCACCAGTACACGGTAATCCAGTACTCTTCTTGGATTTAGTCGGTATACTTAGTTCTTGGAGTCTGCCAATGTGCAAGTTCAAAACATTGTACAACCGTATGCTGACACCTTTGTAAAACCTTTTTCATGTTTCAAAACACAATTTCACGTTCTCAATTTGATTTCAAATAAAAAATCAATGTATATATACCATGTAACAAAATAGGAATTTGTATCATATTAAAATAATTTTTCGAAGATGCATAGGAATAAATTTCAGAACATGTAATACAGCAGAAACCACTCACCTAACCCCCTTGTAGAGAAAATCCACAAAAATCCAGTGCCTTTGCTTCTCATTGATTCTTATAGCTCAAAGTTTGATGATTTATCCTTCTTTAAGCTTGTATTTCTAAGCTTCTTAGGATTCATCCAGTTCCTCTTTGGTTTTTGATTCAATTTCCCCCTTTGTTTCTAGTTCTCCATTTAATCATAACCCTTATCAAATCCTAATCAATAGTATATATGTTTTGCTTCTAGTTTATCCCCAAAATTTACCTCTTTAATCCTAATCCCTTTTCCAACAAGGAATTGGTTTGTTTCCAAATGGACAAGTAAGTCTTCAACAAAGAATTGATTTGTATCCAATTCTTTAATAATCCTGATCCTTCTCAAGTTCTCTTCCAATAATATATGAATGTATATGTATATATCATTCTGGTTTATCACAATTTGCCTGAAACTTAATTTCTGAAATCTAGTTTATCCTCAATTCAAAATTCCAGCCCCATTTAAATCCCTCCACAACTATGATAATCCCTCTCATCTCAATCTCCATTTAGAATCTGAACTCAATTCTGAATGTCTTTGAAATTATGATTAAATTATCCTAATCTACAATTGTTTCAGAAATTTTATTTCCTCTTGGATTTATCTCTTTCTAAAAATTCTGTTTTTGCCTTTTTAAGTAAAACCATGGTTGTGGTTTTGCCTTTGCAGTTTGCTTTCTCTTTTCAAAAGCTTTGTGGTTTATTTGTTTTATCCAGAATCATTTCCCCTGTTTTTTCCTTTTTTCTGAAACAGCTTACATGGCTTTGGTATTTGTTATCACTCGCCTTGTCAGCCAAGAGTTTTGGCAGAAACATGTATAAAAGGAAAAAACTGCAGCACGGTTCTGCATTTTTAAGCAGAACCGTGCCTGTGGTTTTGCCTTTTATTTTAAAATATTTGAAAGAACCGCTTTGTGGTTTATTTGTTTAATTCAGGATCATTTTTGCAGTTTATTCACTTTCTTCGAAACCACTTTCACATTTTTGGTATTTGTTGTCACTTGCCTCATCAACCAAGAGTTTTAGAATTTTTTAAACCATCAAATCATGTCAGAGTTTTAGTAATGGAAAAATTCTGATGCGAGTTTTATTTTCATATATTTTTTTAAAGGAGTTTTAAAGTAATTAAAAACTCTGTATAATGTGAGCTTTAACTTGTAACTAGATTGAGGTTCCAAACTGTGATAATGTTATTAGAGGTTTGACCACAATTTTCCTCCTCCAGATTTCACAGACAGACCCAACTTTATGGCAGCAAGCCAAAAGACTTTGAGATGGCAATAGAGGAAGCGTATTTAGTAGAAAATGGTTACATTGATGCAGGCCTTGGGACTGGGCAGGAAACTTATCCTGCAATGAATCGCGGTGAGGTTGAAGAAGGAACCGGTTCCAACCAGGATCTGGAGTGCTACCCAAATAGGCAGGCATGTTGCTTCAGAGTCTAGTTTTTATCTTATTTTCTTACAGCTTCTTGCAGATGCCGATGCATTTATCGTGAAGCCACTAAAACTAGGCCTGGCACAACTTGGCCAGTGCAAATAGCTGATTCACACCTGAAGAATACTTAAATATCAATTTGTGGGCTTGTACATGCCTGCACTTTTTATTATTTTTTTTGAATTTAAAAATAGATGTTAAATTATTGGTGTGTTCCAGATTATCCAGTTTAATTGTTGCTGTTTGCCATATCTGTTTTATATTTATTAGGAGCATGATTTTTGAGTAATCCTTGTTCTTGGCTTTAGGTTTATTTTCAATTCATTAGGTTGATTTTTGCAAGGTCTTTGGTCTAACAAATCATGAAGTGACAAGGTATTAATAAGCTTATGGGTTCATCCAACTACATTATAAAAGATGTTGCACTAGCTTTAGGGTTTCTTTGTAGTCAACTTGTTGCAGACCAAATGAATATTTGAAATTTTGTTCACCAGCTGAGAGGACAAAAGAATTGGTACCTAATTTGATCCCTGTAAGAATGCATGACACTCATAGGTTGGCCTTATAAAGTGCTAAAACTGACAATAGTTGGTAATCCAAGTAGTGATCCATCGTCTAGGTTTCAGACTGGTGAGTTTAGTATGAAATCCAGTCAAATCTGGGGATTTCAATGGTCAAGTTTTGTGAATCCAGGATCACTTTAATTTTCTTATTCTATGCATCAGAGGCCATGTTAATCATATCAGATAGAAGTGTAAACTTGCATAGCATAAAGCTAAAACTTGAGACCTATTGGCTAATCAGTTTTCTTCCAATAATCAAACGGTTGGTTTTGTTTGGCTGGTAAATGCTGTATTCTTTTGTTATTTGATAGGGGCTAGAGCATATTGGATACATGCACACCCAGCATTTACTGTTAATATAGTTAGTTACATGAACTTGATGAATATAACTTGCAAATTGTTTAAATGATTCTACATATGTATCTATTTTTTGTATTTTCTTATAAGTACATATATAACCTTGAAAGGAAGGCTTTCTTAAACAAAAAAGGTGCTTTTGTTCTTGTTCTTGCAATCTTGAAATTGGTTACTTGATTGGTGATGTTTAACTTAATACTCAGAGAAGCTTATTAGAATGCATTTTTATAAAGCTTTTCCATTTTTCTTTGGATTCAGGATGTGGTAGATCCAGGTTCAATTTCATGCTCTTGAAATTTGAAGATTTTGTGTTTTCCTATGTATAATGGATGTATTTGTATAATTTTTTGTTTTGAAAATTTACCAGGTTTTGGCATTAGATTAATTTTAACTGTCACATTTTGTTTAAAAATGCAACCACTTGGAGAAGTTGGTCAGTTTACTATTGGAAGGAAATTTGTGAAGAAAACCACAGCTAGGGATGTAAATGGGTCCCAATTACCATTTAAAATTAAAATAAGTATAAAAATGAGGATATAGGTATATGGCTTCTTTGAAAATTTATTAAAACAAGAATGTAAATGGGGCTAATTGGGGCCCAATTTACATCTCTAACCAACCACAGCTCAGCAATGGAACTATGCTGAATTCTTATCAATTACTTAAACAGAATGCAAATTACTGTTTTTTCATGGTTCTTCAAATATGTAAACTGTTTCAAGGTGTTTGATTTTTGCTGGATATTTTACCTTGCAGGATTTATCTGTGAAGGACAGACAATGCTGTGATAGCTGTGGTTTGATTGTACCATGCAAAAGAACAAAGAAAAAGAAGGGATCAAGTCATGAAGCTCTATATTTATGCCGGCATTGTACTAAGGTTCGTATCCATTACCTAATTTTTTTTCATGTTTTTCTAAGTTTAGTTTTTGATAATCCAAATTCATATGTATTGCCTCTTTTTTTGGGGTGGGTGGGTTGAAGTTTAGTTTGTAAGTTGAAGGTACAATTCTTATTTTTCATACATGGTTTTCATGTGCGGTTGTTTTAGTTACGGAAATCAAAACAATATTGTGGCATATGTAAGAAGATTTGGCACCATACTGATGGTGGGAACTGGGTGAGATAATCTGCTCCTTCATTTCAGTTTATATCTTTTTGTCTGCCATGATGATTGAATTATTCATGGGATTTTTGATTGTTGATTGGAAAAACTCTTGATTAGGTATGCTGTGATGGTTGTAATGTTTGGGTGCATGCTGACTGTGCCCAAATATCCACCAAACTTCTCAAGGTCTGCTCTTATATCATGCTTAATCTGCATCTTTAGGATTTTTTCTGCATATTTTTGTTTGCATGACTTGCTGAGGTTGAAGAGTCATTGAATGTGTTTATGTTTTGAAGGATCTGAAGGACATTGAGTATTACTGCCCTGAGTGCAAAGGAACGTCAAGTTATGAAGCATCAGCTGTAGGAAAGTGCCAGTCAAAAGATAGGTACATTAGCTCTCACTCTTATCTGCTGTTTGTTTGTGAGAAACAGTGTCTGTCTTATCCTGCAATTTTCCACAACAGAAGTTTTGTGCTTAGTGATATTATGATAATCATTCAAGCAGGTTTCCAGAGGATACTGGAGAAAATGTACTGCCAGATAACCTACCTGTTGTCTGCACTGGCATGGAAGGGCTCTACTTTCCAAGTGTTCATTTGTAAGTTTTGATATTTATTGGTGATTTTTCTAATAAGATCTTCAGAGTTTCTTTACCCTCTTGCAGTTCTTGCTGGAATTCAGCATCTAGTGATATTTGGATATAGCCTTCACGGTATCTCCTAAAAATGGCCCTCCAATCATAGAAAATTTCAATGATTCTCATGTTTGTATGTTGAAAGCAAAGGGGATACAGATGATAGGAAATGTATTCCAATCAAAATTTTCCTAAATTTTCTATTTCAAAGAATGGGCTCCCCTATCAGAATTATAGGTAGATACTGAAAAAGACTGGACCCCTTTCATTTGATATTTTTTTCTTCCCCTCTTTACTGTTCAAAGAAGAAGTTGTTCTGTTAAGTGTATACATATTTTCTATGAAAAACAATATAGAAATAATGGTTATCTAACAAGATACTATGTATAATAAGATCTTGCCTTGGGCGAGTCACAGAGCATGCATTTTCTGCTCGTTTTATTATTTTATAAATTGGATTTATTCTCTAATGGCTCATTTCATATCATGGTTCAAGCGTTAAAATTCTGGAAGGCTTACTATACTTTCTTGAAATTCAAAGCCCATAGAACTCCTGTCAATAGCTCAATCAATTACTTCTTTGGAATGCTCCACCACCACCTCCTTTGCTAAGAATAAGAGAATCAAGCTTTTAGAGGCATATTTACTTAGGAAACCTGAATAATTGGCAATTAAATTGAATCAGATTATTTAGGGATTGTTTGATAGAGCTTATAGCATTATGTTTTTAGTTTTTCATTTTGGGTTCTCATTTTCTGGGTTTGGATTTCATTTTTTAGTTAAAAAATTAAAACTTTTAACATGTTTGATAACTTTGTTGTTATTTTTTTCTTCAAAAAATTGAAAACAGAATCAAGATATGTTTTGATACAAATTTTGTTTATTTTATCTGGTGATTAAAAATATGTATTATGTAACAATTTAATTATATTGACAACTATGCCCTTAATTTAGAAAAAATTACCCTTTTTTGGTTAGAACCCTCTTAGTGATGCATTGTATTGCTCAAGCGTTGTGAAAAATGAGTTAGGGCTCTAGCATTGGCACTTGGATGTGGTGTTAAATCTGCAAGGGACCCTACATTTTCATAGATGGATATGAGTAAAGAAGTTTGTCAAGGATCAAGGTTAAGGATTGGATTATGGAATGTTGGAACTTTGACAAGAAATTCTATAGAAGTGGCAGATGTCTTGATCAAGAATTTATTATTTATGATGTGGAACCACCAGAATTTTGTGAAAGATTGAAGAATTGAAGAATTAGAGAAGAAAAGAAGAGAAGAAGTTTGAGAGAGAGAGGGGGTGGGAGGGGCTAGGGAGAGGAAATTATTTGTATTTAGTATCATCAATCAGTAAAAAATATAAAATCTAAATGTAAATAAAATAAGATAATCGAAAATAATTAAATATCCTATCAATTTGCTAACAAGAGACAAAATCGATTGGTGAGAAAGCTTAAATATTGATTGAATTTGGATTTAAACTTCAATATTCAAAACTTAGTCGGATCCAAAACATGAACTTTAGACAAACTATGAAAAATCATTTGGGTGTAACCCTTCATAGCGATGCGCTACACTGTTCGTGTGTAGTGTCAAGTGAGCTAGGGCCGCTGCATCGGCGCCCGGATGTAGTGACAAATGAGCAAGGGTCCCCGCATTTACTTGGACGGATGTGGGTAAAGAAGTTAATTCAAAATCAAAAACAAAATCAACTTCAAAGTCAAGGCCAAAACCAAAATCATAGATTAAGGATTGGGTCATGGAATATAGGAACATTAACAGGCAAAGCTATGGAAGTGGTAGATGTGATGATTAGGAGAAAGATTAATATTATGTGCCATTAAGAGACAAGATGGGTAGGGAAAAAAACAAAAAATTTATCAGAAACTGGATATAAAATATGGTATACAAGAAATTATCGAGCGAAAAATGGAGTGGGGGTTATTACGGATAAAAGCTCAGTAGATGAGGTAGTAGATGTAAAGAGAATAGGGGATATGATTATTATGGTGAAGATTGATATATGAAGAATGACTATGAATATCTTTAGTACATATGCACCACAAGCGGGGTTAGGTGAGGAGATAAAAGCAAATTTCTGGGAGAACTTAGAGGGACTCATACAAATGATACTAAGAGGAGAGAAAGTAATTATAGGAGGTGACTTAAATGGTCACGTGGGTAGAGATGGAAACAGCTATAGAGAGGTACATGGAGGGTGTGGATTCGGGGAAATTAATAATGAGGGTAAGTCTATTCTAGATTTTGCTATGGCATATGGGCTTATCATAACCAATACTAGGTTCAAAAAACGGGATGAATACTTAATCACATATAAAAATGTTACATCAAGCACTCAAATAGATTACTTCCTCATGAGATAAGAGGATCGGTTATGTTGTAAGGATTGTAAGGTAATACCGGGGGAGTGTTTGACTACTCAACATAGACTTTTGGTACTTGATGTCCAAGTAAGAAATTGGAAGAGAAAAAATTGCATAAAACAAAATCCAAGAATTAGGTGGTGGGATTTAAAAGGGGAGAAACAACTAATCTTCAAAAAAAAAATTAAGGGGTAGAAGGGAATGGAATGGAGAAGGATCGACAAACCAAATGTGGAGGGAAATGGCATTGCCCTCAGAAGCACGACAAAGGTAGTCCTTGGAGAGACAAATGGTAGAGCCCCAAACCTTAAAGAGTTTTGGTGGTGGAATGAAGAGGTATAATTGAAAATTAGAAAAAGAAAACTTTCTATAAGGCTATATATTAGTGCAACAATGAAGAAAACCTACAAAATTATAAAGGAGCAAAGAAGGCAGCAAAAATAGCTGTTAGTGAAGCAAGGTCAAAAGCATATGAGAATCTATATAAACGACTTGATACAAAAGATGGAGAAATGGATATATATAAATTAGCTAAAGCAAGAAAAAGAAAAACAAGAGATCTAAACCAAGTGAAATGCATAAAAGATGAAAACCAAAATGTATTAGTGAATGAGGGAGCGATTAAGGAGAGATGGAAGGAGTATTTCACAAAATTATTCAATGATGGTGGGGACACAAGAGTTAGGTTGGGACATCTTAGTAATTTCGAAGGGAACGTGAACTATACATTTTTATTGATGTATAAGTTCAAATGAAATAAGGCAAGCATTAAAAAAGATGAAAAATCATAAGACGGTGTGATCGGATAATATACTAATAGAAGCATGAAAATGCATGGGAGAAGAGGGTATCTCCTAGTTTACGAAATTATTTAACACAATCCTTAAATCAAAAAAGATGCCAGATGAGTGGAGGAAGAGTACTTTGGTTCCTATATATAAGAACAAAAGAGATGTTTAAAATTGTGAAAACTACAGAGGAATTAAGTTAATGAGCCATACCATAAAACTTTAGGAGAGAGTAATAGAGCAGAGACTCAGAAAAGAAACATATGTCTCGGAAAATTAGTTTGGTTTCATGCCTGGTAGGTCAACAATGGAAGCTATATTCCTACTAAGGTGCCTAATGGAAAGGTTCGGGATAAGTAGAAAGACCTGTATATGGTGTTTATAGATCTAGAAAAGACCTATGATAGGGTCCCTAGAAAAGTATTATGGAGTGTTTTAGAGAAGAAAAGAGTCCAAATAACCTATATACAAGCCCTTAAGGACATGTATTACGATGCAAAGACAAGGGTCAGAACATGCGAAGGGGATACTGAACCGTTTAAAATTACAATGAGACTGCATCAAAGTTTTGCACTAAGCCCATACTTATTTGCTTTAGTAATGGATGAACTCACTAAACACATTTAGATAGAGATGCCATGGTGTATGCTATTTGCAGATGACATAGTGTTGGTGGATGAAAGAAAAGAGGGAGTAAACACTAAGCTTGAGTTGTGGAGAAACAATTTAGAATTTAAGGGATTTAGATTAAGTAGAAGAAAAACAAAATATATGGAATGTAAATTTAGTAAGAATGCAGGAGTAGAGGATGTTATAATAAAATTAGAAGACCAAATCTTACAAAGAAAAGACCATTTTCGATATTTGGGATCAGTGATTCAAAAAGATGGAGAAATTCACAAGGATGTCACGCATAGAATTAAGGTAGGTTGGCTAAAATGGAGAAATACATTGAGGGTGTTATGTGATGGTAAAATCCTATTAAAACTGAAAGGAAAATTCTATAGGACAGCTGTAAGACCAGTCTTGTTGTATGGCTCAGAATGTTGGGCAATCAAATACCAGCATGAGCAAAAGACGAGCGTAGCGGAGATGAGGATGCTAAGATGGATGAGCAACCATACAAGAAAATATAAAATTAAAAAAGAAGTTATTCGTAATAAGGTAGGAGTAGTGCCCATCGAGGAGAAAATGAGAGAGTAGACTAAGATGGTTTGGTCATGTGAGAAGGAGACCAAGAGACGCTCCTGTGAGGAGAGTTGATGAAATGGAAGAATTAGTCAAAAAAAGAGGTAGAGGCAAATCCAATAAGACTTTGGGAGAGATATTAAGTTTGATATGAAGTATATGGGCCTAAATGAAGATATGACAAAAGATAGAAATACATGGAAGTCTAGAATTCATGTAGCTGATTGGATATTATGTTGTTGTATTCAAAGAAGGATTGTAAAAGGAATGGAGTGGGGATTATTACGGATACGAGTAAAAAGGGGCTTATCAACTACCCAAATAAATTACTGATGTAGAACCCCCCCCCCCCCCCCCCCAAGAAAAAAAAAAATAGTAATCCCAATTACTCAAATCAATATTCAATATCAATCATCAAAGTTTGCTTAATAATACATCCCTAAGGGGTTTATATAGACTAGAGAAGGAAGCTAATTAGGAAACACATCAAAGATCAAATCGTATCCTGACTAGAATGGAAATATAATCTTCCTAAAACTACTTATGATAGAAATAAGCAAAGATATTCTAAAACAAATAACAAAATGTATCTTAATAATATAATCTAAAATATCTTCCAAAATATTCTTTACTTGGTCCCCATCAATTACTTTTTTATGAGACAAGAGGATTGCTTATAACAACAACAACATATCCAGTCTTTATCCCATTATGTGGGGTCGGCTACATGAATTTTAGACTTCCATGTATTTTTGTCTTTTGTCATATCTTTATTTAGGCCCATACACTTCATATCAAACTTTAATATCTTTTCCAAAGACAGAAATACATATCTTCATTTAGACAAGAGGATTGCTTATATTGTAAAAATTATGAAGTCATATTAGTAGAATGGCTAACCCCTCAACATAGGCTTAAGGTCTTCAATATACATATAACATTGGAGGGAGAATGATACAAATTGAAGCCTAAGAATCAAACGGTGAACTTTAAAAGGCAAAAAACTAGTCATGCTCAAGGAAATGTGTTAGAAGAAATTGGACTATAAACTCCGAACAAGAGAGAATCTTTGATATGGAACAACCAGGAATTTGTTAAAATTCATAATACATGCTATAATGAGAAAATTGAAAAGGAATATTTTTGTAGAAAAGGAAGCAAATAGTGTAATTTGTGAAGCAAAATTAAAACTTTTATGAAAATTTTGCATTGGCACTTGGCACAAAAGATAGGAAGATATTTATATATATATATCCACATATATATATAATTTATCTAAATCAAGAGAAAGAAAAACAAGAGATTTGAGCCAAATGAACTGCATAAAAGATGAAAACTAAGAGGTGTTAGTAAATGAGGGGCCGATCAAGGAGAAGTGGAAGGAGTAGTTTTTGAAGTTATTTGATGAAGCTGGAGAAATTATTGTTACAGTAGTGCATTTTAGTAACTCTGAAGAAGATAAGAATTACATGTTCTATAGAAGTATTTGTCTAAAGGAAATAAAACAAGCTACAAAATAGATAAAAAATATTGAAGTAGTTGGACCAGGTAATATTCCAATGGAAGCATGGGAATGCATGGGGAAAGAGGGCATTTTTTAGGTAATAAAAGTATTTAATGCAGTCCATAAGTCAAAAAGGATGTCGAAAGAGTGGAAAAGAGATGATCAAAATTGAAAGTTATAGAGAAATCAAGTTAACATTGGGAGAGGGTAATTCAATTGAGCAAGCGTTAAGGTGAGAATGAAGGGCTCCAAAACTCACTTTGGTTTTATGCTTGGTAGGTGAATAATGTAAGCCATCTAGTTATTGAGAAATCTCACGAGAAGGTTTAGAGATAAATAAGAGATTTACATATGATATTTGTAGACTTGAAAAAGTTGATGGTGTCCCTAAAAAATCTTGTGAAAGGTGTAGGACATGAAAGGAGTCTGGATTGATTATATACTGGTTACTCTATACATATATATAATCAGCAAAAACATGTAGATAAATTCTAAAACATTGATACTAAAGAGAGAACATTATTTCTACGAAAGAATTTTTGATTATATTTCACTGAGGTCCATGTTCTATTTTGTATGGTGGCAGATCGAAACAAAAGAACAGGAAAGAAAACCAAACCCTCTAATCATGCTACTCCTAATCCAATAATTCTAGCAGTGTAATCACAATCTCATCAATCTCCCCATCCCACAAATTTGGCTAAATCAATCCCATAAATCTTGCTAACACTCCCTCAAGCTGAGGCAAATATATCTTGTACTCCCAGCTTGTCCAAGATTTTGTGGGAAAAATTGCTCGTAGCACCCTTTTTAACATGTTATCTAGTTTTCACGAGTCTGCATATGGTGTTCAAATTGTTCTATTTAGAGTTTTCTTTGAAATGTCTGTCAATTTTAAATGTGTTCAGTTATACTGAATTGGATTGTGAGCAATACTAGTTCCTTTGTCATCACAATACAGTCTGGTAGGTTCTTCATTCATATATCCTAAACCTCTTAACAAGATCTTCAACCATTTTCACAGTTCGTTGGCCACAGCTCTGAATTCAGTTTCAGCACTAGATCTTTCAACCATAATGTTTCACAGTTCATTGGCCATGGCTCCGAATTTATCTTCAGCACTGGATCTTTCAACTACTTTTTGCTTCTTGCTTCTCCAAGTAACAAGGTTGCCATCTAGAAAAGTGTAAAATCCAGTGGTAGATCTTCTACCAGCCCAATCTGCCTATAAAAGCCTGTCTTCATATGACCATATCTTAGAAAGCATCAAACCTCTTCTCGTTGATGAATTAAGTGACAGAGTATCCTATAGGCTGCTTCCATGTGTACTTCTCATGGTCAACAAATGAATTGACTAACCATACTTACAGCATATGCAATGTCTGGCTAATAAATAGTGTAATTGCCCTGCTGATTGCTGATTTCTCGCTCTCTCTATAGGTGGACTTTTGCTGATATTGCCCCTTTGATTTGATGCTGTAGAAATAGTGACTTGATATATGAAGAAATTTGCTAACTTGATGCTGTAGAAATGGTGAAGGGAACCTGAGTTGGAGTAAGAGAAAAGATGGATGTCATAGCCATTGGTTCTGAACATTGTTGTGAAACTCACGAGTCAACTCGTACGAGTTTATGAGTCATGTAGCTTTGATAAGCTTGGGTCAATTGTTGAGTAGATGATTTAGGGTTGCAATATGGGACCATTTTCTTTCTGTATGAGCATATTGCAATATGGGTCAAGTGTTGAGTAGGTTCTCACTTTTAAGAATGAATGCGAGAACCTAGGAACTTGATATTTTTCTTTCCAGAGACATGTATGCTAGAAAATGAATCAATCAGAAATAAATTGTCTTGGAAACTAGGAACCTGAAACTAGGTTGGTTGGTTAGTCTTGACTTGTTTCTACTTGGCTAGAGAGAATTTTTGTTCACTTCTGTATTATTTTCTAGAGTTGAGTGCAAGTGCGGTTCATGTGGCACAAGGAAGCGCACACTTGGGGAATGGGAACGACATACAGGTTCAAGAGCAAAAAAATGGAAGGTTAGCATTAAAGTGAAGGGATCAATGCTACCACTGGTGAAATGGGTTTGTACCATATCTTTTCATTCTTTAGCTTTGCCATCCATACTGTCTTCTTTAATTGTTTCTTTTATAATGTTATCTCCTTACCTTTCAATTTTATAATCCTTTGTTAGCATCTCTTTTGATCTAAGTAAAGATCAAGTTTAGTGCTGTAGCTTGCTGGGGGAATAGTTGATGTTATTTGGTTTTGATTCACTAACTTTTTCAAAGTTATGCGTTGAATGTTCTGCATTAAATTCTAATGTAGTACTGTGGGTCAGGTCAACTATAGCTGAGTGGACAGGCACTGGTGATGTCGACTTTGTTTGGACTATATTATTATCTACAACAGTAACAAAATGTTTGTCTTGTAATGTGGATAAGTCCAGCATGCATCTTCACTACTGTGTACCCAGTCATGTTACTTGTTTCATCATGTCCTTTTATTTAGTCAAGTCATTGGCTAGTGTTGGAATTGTTTTCTTTTAATTTCCTTTTCTCTAGATTATTTAATCAAAATTTCCTGTCTTGGGTTGGAATAGCTGCAATATAATTTTTTTTTTCCTGTCCCATTAGTCTTGTGAATCTCTAAGATTAGCTGTCAGAAGACTGTACTCGTGTTATTAATTATAGATAATGAATCCACATTTCTCATTTGTCCTACTAACAGTTTTTTTTGTTGCAGATGGAAGAGTATAATGTATATGGTTTTAATCCTCTGAAATTAAGTGAACAGAAGTTTCCTTCCTTTCTCAAAGGTATTATTATACTCCACTGAATATTTTGCGTCCTTAATTTTTGTTTATGTACCCCTTTCTGCATACCTCAAGGTGTGTGCAATCCCACTAACTAAAAATTGATTTACTGCAATAGAGAAATATGAACCTGTTTTTGTAAAGTGGACAACAGAACGGTGTGCTATCTGTAGATGGGTTGAAGATTGGGATGATAACAAAATTATTATCTGCAACAGGTGCTAACCATTATCTGTGAATCTGTGGTGTTTCTTTATATTTTACACATTCAGTATGCATTATACTTGCTGACGAGAGGTTGTACTGAATTAGCCACTCCAGTTGGATTATTTAAGTCAATTTTTTTTCTCACTTTTTGATTCAGGTGTCAAATAGCAGTTCATCAAGAGTGCTATGGAGCAAAACATGTTCAGGATTTTACTTCGTGGGTTTGCAGAGCATGTGAAACTCCTGATATTGAGAGGGAGTGTTGCCTCTGCCCTGTTAAAGGCATCTTACTTATACTCTTATCTGTTAAATATCCTGTTCTTTTTTCTTTTTCCATTCTTTTTGTTTCCATATTTAAACTGCTGCTTCTGTAGGAGGTGCTTTGAAACCAACTGATGTTGACAACATGTGGGTTCATGTTACGTGTGCATGGTTCCGGCCTGAAGTTGCTTTTTTGGATTTTATAAATATGGAACCTGCAGTTGGTATTCTAAGAATTTCTTCAAGTTCTTTTGCAAGGGTATAATTCTTCTTTCAGAGTTATTGTAAAAATATTATTGCTTTATTAAAACAGCCATGGTATTTGCTGGTCATTAAAGCTTCTGACAGATTTCTTTGAGAACCGGAGTATTTTTTTTCTTTTTGGTGATCAAGAAGAAATTAACACATCCATTCTAATTGTCTTCATTCTTGTCACTAATTTCATTCAGCTGGTTAAGGGTGCATTCCACCCATTTGAGTTCAAGTCTCCTCAAAGTTAGCAACGCTGCCAGCCAAAACTTTTTTTTTGGGGGGGGGGGGTGTTGGGGAGTGATTGGATGTCTTTGTTGAATTCTGGAGTTATTGTTACCTGTTAACTGCTGGAGTTGTATAAGTTTTCAATTAACTAACTAAATTTCTCTCATATGCTTGAACTGCAGGTGTGTATAATTTGCAAGCAAATTCATGGTTCTTGCACTCAGTGTTGCATGTGTGCGACTTATTTTCATGTAATGTGTGCATCAAGGGCAGGATATTGTATGGAAGTAAGTCTGTAATGTTACTTATATGTTTCTCCTTGAATGAGTGAAAAATTGAATTTACATATGCTACATATCAAATGAAATGAATTGCTGGTGTTGTAATTTCCTTGTAATTTACATATGTCTTTTTCTTTATTTTTTTTTTCATGTACGTTTACCTTCAACTGTGTTCATGTATCAAAAGCTACACTGTGTTGTGAAAACTCATTTGGATCTCACAACAATTACTATCTTATTCTTGCACCTTACTCAACTCATGCTGGTCAAATTGCAAAATTATTGAAGGAATAATCGCTTTTGTGCAAGGACTCACATTGGTAGGAGTTGCTGCACACATTTTCTTTCATCCAGTGCTGCACATTATAAACATTTTAACTGTTTTTGCTCATTCCTTGCATCTTCGGCATCTTTTACGAGTTCTACACTGTGCCTTGTATTTACAGAAATGTGCAATTGACTACAGTTGTGAAAGTGTGCGAAAGAAATTAGGATACCATCAGCAATTGAATTTTCTTGGGTTAATGCTCATTTATAATTTCTAGGCGGTCAAGCAATATAATAGATAGCAGAGAAGAGAAAGAAGGTGCCTGATTTTTGTAGGACATAGAATATGTTAACTGACTTGAATTCTGTCAGCACTGAAATTTTCTACTGGCTAAGTCGATTAGACCCAAATAGATGGAATGCAAATAAAATAGAAATGTGGATGATCTCAAGTTATTCCAAGAAAAGACCAATTTAGATATCTCAAGTCAATGATCCAAAAAGACAGACATTGAGGATATTATTTATAGAATTAGGGCAAGATGGTTGAAATGAAGTATTGCTTCTAGCTTTTTATATGATTGTAAAATTTCTTTAAAATTGAAAGGGAAGTTTATCAGACAATTATTAGACCGGCTCTATTATATGGCATGGAATGTTAAGTAATAAAGCACAAATATTTGTAGAATATGAGCATAAATATTGGTAATAATAACAAGGTTAGACGAGTTCTTATTGAGGATAAGGTGTGGGAGACGTGACTAAGATGGTTGTTCATGTGTGAAAAGATCAATACATGTTCTTTTGAGGAGATTGGATGGAATGGAACAACTTTGTACTATAAGAGGTAAAGAAAGACTAAGTAAAACTTGGTGGGAAACTCTTCGGCATGGCATTGTTTGTAAAGTTAGGGTTTCAAGATGTAAAATAGAAAGAGACAAAGAAATGAGAAGAAGAAGTCGAAAATGAATTTCGGTAGATCTGAATTAGTTGAATGAAGAAATAAGGCATAGTTGGATATATATACACCAACTATCCTTACTAACAAACTATTACAAGTTACAACAATTGTATTAACAACTTAACTAGCACAACCTTCTAAATACAACATCAACACAACAGCAAAACTAATTATGGTTGTAAAACAAACTACTTGACATTAATTTCTTCTACATTCCCCCTCAAATTAGACTCCCTAGCAGACGTAGAAGACTTGAGTTTAGGATCAATTGATGCTGTAGTTAATAAGGTGTCCATAGGTGACAATTTTAGTCCCAGCTTATCACCCAAGAAAGAACATCTGTCCCTTGACAAACCCTTGGTAAAAATATCAACAATATGATGAAATGTAGGAACATATCTGATTTCAACCTCCCCATTCTCTACCTTCTCACGAACAAAGTGCACATCTATCTCAATATGCTTGGTACGAGAATGAAACACTGGATTTTCTGCTATACTTTTGGCTGCTAAGTTATCACACCATAGAATAGGAACACAACCACAAGGATATCCTATCTCAACAAGCAAAGACTTGAGCCACAATATTTCAGTCACTCCTTGTGCAACTGCTCAATACTTAGCCTCTCTAATAGATTTGGCCACTACAGATTGCTTTCTTGAGCTCCAAACCAATAAATTCTGACCAAGAAAAACACACAACCGACTAGTAGAGCGCCTGGTAACTTTGCAACCAGCATGGTCAGCATCTGTATAAACTGTTAAGGATAAATCTCTAAAAGTAGGAGCAAATAGCAGTCCCAAATCGATAGTTCCCTTAAGATACCTTATCAACTGTTTGCAAGCGAGCCAATGTTGCATTTTGGGAGAAGATAAAAATTGACTTAACTTGTTCGCCACAAAGGTTATATTTGGTTGAGTATATGTCAAATATTGTAGAGACTTAATGATAGTTCGATAAAGAGAAGGATTAGAAAATGAATCACCCTCATCAGTCAATGACACTCCCAAGTTCATAGGGGTAACAGAGGGTTTGCAATCTTGCATGGCTGCCTTTTTCAGTAGATCTAAGGTATACTTTGATTGAGTGAGATATATACCATTAGTAGGGCTGGCAATGACCTGAGCTACTCGTGAGCTGGCTCAAGACTCGACTCGAAAATTGGCTCAATAAGCTAGCTTATGATACAAATGAGCCAAGTTTGAGCTCAAATATTTGGCTTATTTAGTAAATGAGCAGAGCTTGAGCTACCATTAGCTCGACTCATTTGGCTCACGAGCCAGCTTAATATACTTATATATATATTAATTTTATAAATTTATTAAATAAAAAAATATTTATTACTTAATACTCAATAATATAAATATATACTTAATAATTTTATAAATATATTATTTAAATATATATATTATATATATCGCATATATTATTTAAATATATATATACATAAAAGTAAGGTAATAGTCAATTTCAAGCCGAGCCGAGCTGAGCCAGCTCGTAGTCATCATCGAGTCGAGCTCGAGCTAAAAAAATTAGCTCATATCGAGCTCGAGCCGAGCTATGAGCCAAGCTAAAGTCAATCGAGCTGAGCTCGAGTTGGGCTTAGCTCGGCTTATTGCCAGCCCTAACCATTAGCATCTTTAAATGCCTCAAAACCTAGAAAGTAGTTGATAGATCCTAAGGTTTTGAGTGCAAAATGTGTGTCCAAATCTTGAATGCAAGCTCGAAGAGTGATAGGGTCAGAACCCGTAACAAGTATATCATCAACATACACCAATATGAATAGAACATGCTTAGCAGTCCTTTTAATAAACATAGATGCATCAGAAACAACCCTTATAAAACCCTAATTTTGCAATGCTATTCTCAACTTTGTGTATCAAGCTCGAGGGGCTTGCTTAAGACCATATAATGACTTTTTCAATTTACACACATGAGAAGGAAACTAACAGTTTTCAAAACTCTCTGGCTGTGACATGTAAACTTATTCAACAAAGTCTTCATTAAGAAAAGCATTGTTAACGTCTAATTGTTGAATGCCTCAACCAAAAGTAACAGCCAAGGAGAATAAAACTCAAATGGTTAGAGCCTTAATAATAGGACTAAATGTCTCAACATAGTCTATCCCAGGAGTTTGGAGAAAACCCTTGGCTACTAATCGGGTCTTGTACTTAAGAATTGACCCATTAGAATTATATTTGATTCTAAATACCCATTTGTATCCAATGATGTTCATATAAGAGGAAAAAGGAACAAGATCCCATGTATGATTAGGCTGCAGTGCAGAAAACTCTTCTGTCAGGCCTTATGCCAATGAGTATCTAAGAGAGCTTCATGGACTAAACTAGGTTCTAGGATACTCACTAGGGCATGAGGAGAGGTGACAGTAAGTTGTTTAGCTTTGGATCGAGTGATCATAGGATGAACTGAAGGAGTTGGAGCAACCCTAGATATAGGTAAAGATTGTTGAACAGATTGACAAGCCTGCTGATCCAAATTAGGTTCAAAAGGAAGACTAGAAGAAGAAGTAGGACCAGCAGATATAGAAGAAGACAAGATAGGAGTAGAGGACTGTGCTACTTGAGGAGATGAGGAATTAGAAGAAACAATAGGAAGAGAATGAAGAAGAGTAGTAGAAGGGCCAGGGAAAACAAACTAACTATGAGAGGAAGAACAAGAAGAAGACGAAAATAGAAACGGATAGGGATATTCATCTGGATTGAATTGAACATGTCTAGAGACAGATTCTGCCTGAGGGATGCAAACATTTATACCCTACTTGTACATGGGTATAACCAAGAAACACACATTTAGTGGAATGAAAATCAAATTTATGCTTGTTATAGTGTCTAAGATAAGGAAAACAAGCACATCCAAAGGGTTGTAGCTGCATATAGTTAGGTTGTTTGTGGTAAAGAAATTCAAATGGAGAATGAAATTGTAAAGGTAAAGAAGGTAAAAGGTTGATGGTGTAGACAGCCATTTGAAAGGCTTCTACCCAAGACTTCAATGGCATATGAGCATGAGCTAATAATGTGAGGCCCATCTCAGCTATATATCTGTGTTCTCTTTCGGAAACACCATTTTGTTGGTGTGTATGAGGACATGTAAAACGAGGTTGAATACCAAGACTTTGAAGGTAAGGTAAAAAGGCTTTAAATTCTCCACCATTATCAGTTTGGAGAGCTTTAAGTTTGGAGTTATATTGTAACTCAACAAATTTGTGAAAGGTTACAAAAGTGGCTAAGGCATCAGATTTGAGTTTCAATGGGTATAGCCATGTGTGTCTAGTGTGAGCATCAACAAAGATTTTGTAATATCTGTACCCTTCAATGGAAACAATAGGAGAAGGACTCCATAAATCAAAGTAGACTAATTCCAAAGGTTTCTCGGCTGTAATTGAACAATTAACAAAGGGAAGCTGATGTAATTTTCCAACTTTACAAGAATCACGGAAGGAAACATAAGATTTTGAACAAGAAACATGAATTTTATTCAAAATTGACTGTAATACAAGAGATGATGGATGCCCTAACTTGGCATGCTATTGCTGCCATACATTGTTTGTGTGAGCTACATTTGCACCAGAGGACAGATCTGAAGCAAGTAGATTCTGTCTTTTACATTTATTAGAGGAAACAAAAACAGGAGCTGCAAAATTTGTAGGTTGTTTGGACTTGACAACATGAGAAAATGCTGACATCAATTGATAAAGTCCACCTTTAAGAGTTCCTCGAAGTAACACCAATCCGAAGTCCTTGTCCTTAACTAAACAGGAATCAAAATTAAACTCAGCAACAACATTATTATCTTTAGTAAGCTGAGAGACAATAATGAGACTCTTCTTCATATTAGGATCATGAAAAACATTAGGTAAGTAAATGAAAGAATATGGACTAATTGGAGTGGATAATTGACTGATACCAACATTAGAAATAAACCTCTTACCATCACCAATGGCAACTTTATCAGCACCAGTGTATGGAGAGTGAAGTGACAGATTGTTAAGATTGGTTGCTCCAGAATCAACAAACCAAGGAGAGTTGCCAAGATAGGAGGTCTAAGATTGAGAATCGGGAGACTGAGGCAAAAAGCCACAGTGAATACCTGACATAGACCCTATTTCAGCCATAAAAGCTTCGTTAGACTCATTTGGACTAGCAAGATATACTCGTGGATCAGATTGCACAAGCGAACCATCTCTACCAAAATTCTGATTAGGAACTCGTTGAAAATTCCTATCAAATAGATGATAACATTTGTCCACAAAATGACTAGGTTTTCCACAAAGTTGACAATATATTCTTCTACCACTAGACCTACCACGACTTCTTCCTCATCTATTCTGGTAATTACCTCCTCGAGACATAAATCCTCCTCTATTATTACCAAATCCATTACCATTTCTAGACCAATATGAAGCAACATTAACATTCATAGATGAGGAAGTAGCAGAATCAAAATTAACCGACGAAACAAATAAATTCTTGGCTGTTAAACGTTGTGTTGGTCCCTTGACACACGATGTCCACTCAAGAGGGGGGGGGGTGAATTGAGTGATAAAAACTTATTAAACCGAATTCTTCCCTTTTGAAAACTCTTGAATTTTTCTTATACAAAGAAAATACTTGTTATAAATATATATGTTGTTTGAGAGTGATAGCAATATAGATACACAAACAACCACAATATTAACACAAGATATATAGTGGTTCGGTGTCTCCAACACCTACTCCACTCTCTCAAGGTTAACTCGACACTTGAGGTTCCATTAAAACCACAACACTATGTTTCCAAACAAGATCACCTAGCAAACTTGTACACCCCGAGGTTTTCCCCTTAGCTCACCCCGGAAACTAAGACAACCATACAACAACAACACCACCTAGATTACAATAGGCTCTAGGATGCCACACCACAATCCAATACAAATAAATCATATGTCCAAACAACCTTGGACTAATATGGAAATAAATACAATGATATACAAGGCAAAATAGAAATAATACAAGTTACCACAAATGGAGAGAATGTCTTCTCCTTTGCCTTGGGCTCCAATGGATTGATCTTTGATGCTTGGGCCTTGAATTGCTTTTCTTGAGTGCTTGAGAGCTTAAGAGTGCCTTTAGAAAGATTGATCTTGGTTGTGTATTAGCCTTCTCCAAAAATCCCTTTTTGATATTTATAATAGAGCTTCAAACGGATCTGTAACGGCTAGAAAAAATTCGACCGTTGGACTCGAGGAGTCGACTTCTCTAAAATAGGAGTTGACTCTCATTTTAAGTTGGAGTCGACTCTAGTTATACAAGAGTCGACTTCTCTAAAGCTAGAGTTGACTCTTCAAAATACACCAATGTTGTTAGGTCGACTCTGCATAACATGCTCTCGGTTGGGTCGACTCTAACTTTGCAAGAGTTGACTTCAACTTAAGGGCAGTCGATTTTAGATATACAAGAGTCGACTTCTGAAGCCAATTTTACAGAAAATTGATTTTATACATATAGTAATTGTTTGAAGATATAATCCATATAGCATGTATACATTACAAGATATTTAAGTAAATGTTCATTTACTTTAATACATAAATGTAAATAAGAAAGTACCCCCCATTTGAATTCAATAAAAATATCTAAAAAATCAAAATCCAAAACAATACGAAAGTAGAATTTTGGTTTTAGTACAAAATCGGAATTTAGCGATTTTAGCACCCCCAAAATATTTACCTTCTATTTCTTGAAAAATTCATTAAAAATTATTTTAATAACAATAAATATTAGCTATCGAAATACCGGGAGATAATTTTCTAAAATGAAAACATTTTCTTTTATGTTCCTTTATAATGCGCTAATCTTCCAGTCTTAGAAAAATAACATTTCTTGGTTCATTTTGATACACAAAATACTATAATACTTAAAAATATGTTTTCCACCATATGACATATAAAAAATCTATCAGGGGATTTAAATATACCGAAAATAGTTTTACTAAAATTATATTTTGTTAATCATCAAAACATACAATAGGTTATTTGGCTCAACCCGTTGCTCATGCATTAATAGCAAATATTGAACCTTGTCCAAATTTATATCATCCATCTGATATGTAATGAGACTAACCACGGTCTCATAACTATGATCAAGTCCATTTAGAATACAACAACAACAACAACATATCCAGCCTTTATCCCACTATGTGGGGTCGGCTACATGAATTCTAGACTTCATTTAGAATGGTTAGCAATAAATCTTTGTCACTTAGGGGTTCACCAATGGCAGCTATTGCATGACCTATGGTTTTGATTTTTAGAATATACTCATTGACAGAAACAAAATCCTTCTTAATTGATCGTAGTTGTTGCTTCAATTGAAAAAACTTTGCTACCTTTTGTTGTAAATAAAGATTTTCAAGTGAAAGCATACCTCCGTAGATGATTCACAGTGAATCACCTGTGCGAGTACCTCCTTATCCATCGTGGAGAAGAGCCATCCTAACAGCAATTGATCTGATCGGATCCAATTGATGCAGGCAGGATTAACTATTGGAGAATCAGATCCATCACATGCAGGATTTGGAATATATTTCAACGGTGGTGGAGACTTGTTGATGAATGACATCAAATTGAATGCCTTAACTGTTGCCAAAATTGGTGCCTTCCAAAAGAGATAATTGCTGGTTTCTAGCTTGATTGGAACGAAGTTAAAAGGCTTTGCAACCAAGGAGAAATCAGATTGTGATTCCGATGATAGAGAGGAGGAAGGACGAGGCAAGGAAGAAGAATTAGATTCATGATTAGTAGCCATGGATGCTAGTCAATGGCTCTGATACCATGTAAAGTTAGGGTTTCAAGATGTAAAATAGAAAGAGACACAAAGAAACGAGAAGAAGAAGTCGAAAATGAACTTCGGTAGATCTGAATTAGTTGAATGAAGAAATAAGGCACAGCTAGATATATATACACCAGCTATCCTTACTAACAAACTATTACAAATTACAGCAACTGTATTAACAACTTAACTAACACAACCTTCTAAATGCAACAGCAACACAGCAACAAAAGTAATTACAGTTGTAAATCAAACTACTCGACATTAATTTCTTCTACATAGTTTATAAATGTTTTACAGAACAAAAGATATAGTCAAGATACCACCTATGGGATTAAGGTTTTGGTTTATTGCTGTTATTGATGACTTAATGTACATTCAAAATTTCTGGGTGGCTGAGAATATGAGATATAGTAGAAAAAGAGGAGAAACAAATAGGTAGCCAATTTGTTGCAATGGATGAGTCATTTTTTGTCAAAAGTTGGATGTTTGGTGATTTTGTTTCTGTTCCATTAGTTTAAATTGACCCAGTGACTGCAATGTAATGTCAGAAATGTTCTATCATATCCCTTACAGAGAAGCCTTTATTTTTTATCCGCTTTTGATTATATATTGGTTGTTCTGTTGTGGTTAACTTCCAGTTACACTGTGTGGAGAAGAATGGGAGGCTTGCTACCAAATGTGTATCATATTGTGCTGTTCACAGGTTTGTTCTACCCCTTTTTCTTTTTGTCTTTTTCGTCTCTGTTGATGCATGGCTATGCTCCTCTTCTAAATTAATAAAATTTTATCTTTTTTCAAAAATGCATGGCTATGCTAATGTTATTTGGTATGTCATACCAGCGCACCTTTGTTTCTTGATAAAGTAAGCTGTCTCTCAGGTGGTAAGTGGTAATCCATGTAAGAGTGTTACAGATATATGCATGAGTGTGCGTCCTAAAATACAAAAGGTCATGAGGTGTCCTCCACAATCACAAGACAAGTGTATAGGCTTTCTCAAGAATTAGTTATGGAACAGTTTACAGTGGTAAAAAGTGGAGCAACAGGTCCTGTATTGTCCCATCCTGACCAAGAACAACTAGCTTGGACATTGGGGACACTTCTGTCTTGTTTGCTTTTGTAGGAAAAAAAAAGTATTGAAAACTTCATTAGCATTGCAAGTCATTCCCTATTGATATTGTAACTATGTGTTGACTTGTACTAAATGCTCCATGGTTTTAGTGAGGGCATCTAATCGGTATAATTTGTTGGTAATCGGGCCTTGTAGATTTTGAAACATAGGGGCTGCTGCTATAGAAAACAAGATCTCTTTTGTGGAAGATGTGTTCAAATGAGAGAAATTTTCAAATAGAAAGTAAAAATTCTGTTTCCCAAATTTATATTAGCTTTTAGAAGACATCTTTAATATGTTTTCCATGGTTTTATTCACAAAAATAGGAGGAGTTTTCCCTCATTTTTCAAATAGAAAACATGAGATTTTAGTTCTATCAAAATGAATATAAATTATATTTACATTAAAATCATTATAAATAACAAAAATTTGAAATTTGAAATTAACAAATAGTAATATTATAATATAAAAATATCAACAATATCATAAATAGCAAAGTTGATTGATGATAAATAATTTATTACACAATAATATTATAATTTTAAAATTGATTAATAATCTATAATATAAATAATATCAAAATATTAGTATTACAAATTGTAAAACTATTAATAATAGTTAAACTGATTAGTAGTAAATGGTGAAAATATTAATAACAAGTGTATCATTGGGGCATCTTAGTAAACTCTTAAGAAAATAGGAATTAATTGCTCTATAAATGTATATATTCAAATGAAATAAAGCAAGTATTAAACAAGTGTATCATATGCCCATGCTCCTACTTTGGTTCCAATTTATCTTTTTCTGAAAGCTCTGTTATTGACATTTCAGTTGACTAAATGCTTTACTCGGGTCAATTGAATTGTCCCAATAAGGTGAACCTTGGCTGAGTTGCCTTATTAGTCGATTGAGCTGTTCTAATAAGCAAATCATCTTACTGGGAATCAACTTTCAGTCAACTGAATTCTTCACTCATTTGAATGTGTCTCAACAGTGACCAAAAGTCTTACCTAGCAACAGTATGTCGTCAGCTATATCTCCCTCTCAATTGATTAAATTGCAACAAATTGCCTAGATGTTCTTATTTCATTGGTTGAATTTAGTTAACTACATCACTAATTCAGTTGACTGAATGGAGGCAGAATGCTACTCCCTCCTTAAACCTTTAATGGATTGCCTCAACTAGGTGAATACTCAATAAACTTGCATAACTTGAGCATAATATAACCCTAAGTTATCTTTTGATGATGAACTAATGACATTAAAGGTGCAACTCTCAAGAGACTCTTAGTCGCTTAAAACACTCAGGTGAGCAATTAGTTGCTTGCCTGCATACTAGTCGACAAGAAGTTGTATTCTAAACACCATCAGGTGTTACATTAGTTGCCTGAAGGAAAGTGTAGCACGAGCCAACTGCCCAAGGACCACTTGATGAACCTTTAGATTTTGGACTCCATCAAGGACCAATTAGCTTGAAGGGTCGCCTAAAGATTCTGAGTCCAATCTAGTCAAGTAATTGTTTCTCTCAGAAGCATGTGTCCTACTGAACCTGTCAGAATCATGGGTTGATCTATCAGTCACTTGAAGGATTAACAGGCAATGAAATTTGGATTCCGGAAGGGTTCAACTACCTGTTCAGTTGCCTTAAGGTTACTTTAGCGTTTAGTAGATGAGATCTTAATTTTGGAAAACACCACTAGAAGCTGCCTGAGTTTTGGGGGCAACATCAGCTGAGCCATTAGTCTCTTGATTGGGGAATCAATTGATTTTCTGGAATGAAATTTCAAATTTCTCTTATGCCAACTACCCGCAGAAATGCATTTAATGAGTTTGAAAATGAATGTTGAATGTCTCAAAATATAAAAATTCTATGTATAAGGCATTGAAGACAAAAACAAGGAAGGATAAGCATTAATTTCAAACATTCTCTTAAGTTTATTGAACAACTATGGTTTTCACTGTTTTACATTCAATAAACTTGCAAGAGGAGTGTAAAAAGGCGGAAAGAAGAAAAATCTTAATTTGTCTTCTTTAAGAGAGTATGAGAAGGAAGTTATTGCAATTTTAAACTAGAGATTTCTCAAGAGGATTCTCAGCTACAACAATTATTCAAAAAGTATACATTTGTTTCTTTGTGAGTTTTTGTTTTGGTACATGTCCACCTATATAAAGGCATTTTCATTGTACAAAAAACATTGACACTATTAAAGTGTTGAGAAGGGAAGTGGTGAGTTGCTTGAAACTGTGAGGTTTTTGGGCGAGCCTGGGAAATTGAGTTTTGGAGTTTGGGTAAGATCCAGAATTTTGATATTGTCTGATTGGAAGCTTATTTAAAGTTAGGCTAGGAAAAATTGTAGAAAGGGCTAGGGGTTTGGTATATAATTGATTGATACACAATTTAGAGGTAAAAGAAGGTTGAAAAGATTAATTTTAGTGACTAAAAGCTAGTTTGGAAGTAGGCCTACGAAAATAAGAATTTGAGATTGAAAGATAAGGAAAGAGAAATATTTTCTAGTCATCACACCTTGGGTTAGAATTACTTCAGACAATTCAAAGAAAGTATGCTGCTTAAATTGTATTGCCTCAAATGGTGTTATCTTTGTGTTAGATTGGTAGTTATTATTATAAGCAAACTCTATCAGAGGAAAATGGTTTATCCCAACTACCTTTGAATCCCTAGTGCATGCACACGACAAGCTCCAAGTTTTTGTATAGTTCGCTTAGACTGTCCATTGGACTAAGGATGGTATGTTGTACTAAAACTCAATCTTGAACCTAGTCCAGCTAGAGCCTCCCAAAATCTGGATGGAAATCTAGGGTTCTTGTTTGAGATTATAGTTAGGGGAATATTATAGTCTGATGGTCTCATCAATGTACATTCAGGCCAATCTAGCTACTGTGGATGGTCAAGAAATATGCAGTCTTGGTCAGTCTATCTACATTGACTCAGATTGCATCACAGCCATGCAGTGTCTTAGGCAATTTGCTCACAAAGTCCATAGCGACATGCTGCCATTTCCATTCTAGAATAACCAATGATCGAAACAGTATTGTAGGTTGTTGATACTCTGTCTTGGTCTGCCAATGCACAAGACATCTAGACACATACTCAACTTTTCTTGCCACCAAAATGGCTCTCTCAAGTCTCATACATCTTGGTACTATTCAGATGAAGCGTTTACTTCCTCTATATTTGGAATGCATTATCTATTCTGAAACTTAAGAATTCAATCTTCTATTAACACAAATTTGTATCCTTATCCAATTGCATTTCTTCCTTCTTTATCAAGGAGTCATAATCTTGTCTTTGGGTTATCATATCTTGTACACATTGCTGTGCTAGTACCTGTGCAATTTGCACAATCTATTTCTGAACATTGGGCATCAACGGGTAGCTTACTAAAATTCTTAAGTAACTGCCATTCACTTATCATCAAACTTGACAATGTTGTCACCAGCTACCACATTAGCTTTCCCTGGATCATACAAGATGGTGCATTCATAGTCCTTTTGGAACTCTACTCACCTTTGTTTCATGTTCAACTATTTTCAGGAGGCCAAATACTTTAATCTCTTATGATCTGTATACACTTTAAATTGTTCCCCATATAAATAGTGACACCATCCATATCTTCAATATGACGCTACTGCTACCAACTCTAAATTAGTTTTGTTAATCATTACTTATTAGAACCATAGGCCACTACCTGCCCGTGTTGCATCAGCATGCATCTAAGTGTTGTCTATGAAGAATTAATGTAAACAACAAATCCTCCCAATCCATCTGGAATAGTCAGGACCATTGTTGTGGTCAGCCTGTGCTTGAAATCTGAAAACTCTGCTCACAGGCTTCAAGCCACTGAAGCTTTACAGTCTTTTGGGTCTATCTAGTTAAAGGCACAACTTTCTTTGAAAATCCTTCCACCAAAATGTCTGTGACAAACTGTCAGGCCTAGAAAACTGACTTTTGGTGCATTGCACAGTCCCTCCGATCTAATATAAGTCATGGGATGAAAGATGCCTGCTTATTGTTTTTCTCCTACACTTGAATCTCTTGTTTTCTGCTGCCTTTAAAAAGTTAAAGAACACTCAATTAGCAAGGAAGTTTTGGCTTGATTTGCTTTAGATGGCATGAAAGTCACTACATTGTTTAAATTGTAATGACATTGCTAGCAATCTTTGTTGTCTGATTGAGATTGCTCTATGATTATATATGGCTTTATAATTTTAAAATTTAGCACTCTAGGTTCTGGTGATGTTCCAAGATGTTGGAACTATGGATGTACTTGTGCTTAAAGATCACCATACGTCCCCTTGACCGATAAATCCTACACTGAAAAGGAAAAAATGAGTGTTTTGCACTAGCTATGGCAATGCAGAGTCTTCATACCTTGTTCTTTGGTGCAGAGTCCCAAACCCAGAGAATGTTTTAGTTTTGCAGACTCCAGAAGGGGTATTCTCCACCAGAAGTTTCCAAAATCAATATCAGAAGCAAGAACATTGCTTCAAAGATTCAAAGGTAGTTTCATCAAAGGCAACAGAGCTTCCTGTTTCCTCAAATGTACAAAGTAATGACTCTGAGCCACTCTCCGCTGCAAGGTGTCGCATGTATATAAGATCAAACAATAAGGTAACATTAATGCATCTCCTATCTTTATAATTTAATTTTTTAATTCTTTCTGGAAGTTCTTGCACTTTGTTGCATGCTTATCATGTTTCCCTGAGCTTTCATTTTTTGTATTATAAACTATTCTGTCAGTCTATAAGAAGCAGGATATGAATATGAGACCTGATAACAAGACGTGAATATCTCAGTGTGATAATATTCAAAAAAGTCAAATAAAAATGTGCATGCTAGCAACATATCACGAAATAAATTGCATGTCTTATATATGCACGAGAATAGCTCAAATTCTACTTATAAAAGTCTGATTAAATTTGCTAATATAAATTCTAGAAAATTCTATGCATAGACAAGGTTAGAGTTCGTAGTTCAAAATTGTTATCAATGTCTAAAGTTGGGAGACTAGATGAAAATTTGGCTTGTTTTGATCTTAATTGATTAGTTCTAATATCTTTTAGTAATGGACAAGAGGTATCCCTTCATGGACAACTTCTATCCCTTCATGGATAAGTTTTTTTTTCTTCCAAGATTAAAAAGTAATATCACACAAAATATCTTGTGATGGAAGTGTGCAATTGTTGCTGATATGCAACACTGACAACCTTCATAAAAATGTACTATCATGACCCTAGGAGTAATAGAAGGGTATTATTGTAATAGGGTTATAAGAGTTTGTTAGGAGATATTTTGCAAATTGTTAGGAGCACATGGGTGCTGTTAAGAAATCAATTAGCAACATGCTATGCCTATAAAAAGGCTACTTGTAAGATGATGGACATCATGTGAAATGAAATGGAATTCCTTCCTTTCTAATTCTCTCTACCCTCTCTCGTTTCTCTCTAATTCTCCCTCCCTTTTCTGCTAATTTCTCTCCCTCCTTCGATTCTATCATTTTGATTTCTCCCCTAATCCCAATCACAAACCTAGGTAATCCTAGGAATGTGGCAAATGGTATCAAAGCCAATCGATTCTCAATTGTGATTCCTGCAACCCATATCAGTTCTTGGCTCGAAATTGATGGTGAATTGAGCCAATCATCCACAGTTGTGAACCCTGGTAGTCCTTGTTTGACTCTTGAAGATAGAACAGGTTAACGATCATCGGTTGAGAAATTTGGAAGTTTCTAGCAGTGATTAAGGTCGAGATTGTGAAGGCAAAACAGACCCAAGCAACTTCGACGGTGATTCTGGAGTGACTGGATCTGGGTCGTTACAGGTGACTGAGGTGATACAGGTCGCGAAGCAATACCCATGCAAACTCTCATGAAGTTACATTTGAGCCGGTGGTCCTCAGCTGTAGATTGGAGATAGTAGTGAGAAGGGAAGCACGGTCAGAAGTAAATCTAACAAATTGACGAAGCTGAGCCAGGTGATTCCCAATCAACTCTTGGTTTGACTTGAAGGCAACGGAGAGTCGGTCATCCTCGACCATTGAATTGAGGCTCGGAATTTGGAAGCGGGTACTAGAAATGGGTGCAATAAGCGATTAGAGAGGCGTTACCTGAGTTTATTGCTTTGGGGACTGCAACCGAGCAATTTCGTGGCCTTTGACTTCACTTTGAAGGCGAAGGTAGATGTTAGTGCCCGAGGTACTCACAAGGGGGATTGTAGAATTTTGATGAGGAATTCGGTAGTTGTCTTGAGAATGAAAGAGAGAAAGGGAGAAAGAATAGAGAGAGAGGGGGAATAACATGAGAGAGAGAGAGAGAGAGGCATATTAGAATATTCTCATCGATTGCCTTTTTAGGAATGTGTGGCTCTTACATGTATAGGTGGTTAGGGGCTTTCTAGAAGGTATCCCCTTGCCCAATAGCTTGTAACGACTCTAGTACTCCTTCTCAGCATAATGGCAATTACAAGAAATTTAAAGTAATAGACAATTCTACCTTAAGAGCGTGACAATACCCCTTCCCTTAAAACATTTCTTGTCCTTAAGAAATTACAATAGTCTGATCACTTGGGAAAATTGTGTGAGTAGCTTCGATAGATACTCCCACGTGGTGTGATCTGGATGGTGGTTGGTCCATTACACCAGCACCTGTGTCAAGGGTAGAGAGTCTTGGTAGATGACTTTCTTATCCAGCACGGCCAACAGCTCTATCGTCTGTAAGGAGGGCAGCTCTAGATTGATTCAGTCATGGGCTACAGACTTCTTCAGGAGGGACACGTGGAAGATTAGGTGGATTCTAATCGCTTCGGGAAGTTGTAGTTGATAAGCCACCTTTCCCACTTTAGCTAGCACTTGGTATGACCCAAAGTACGTAGGCCTAACTTATTTGGAGGAAGATTGGTGAATAGCTGTTGTTGGGACCTCCTTACTTTCAAATATACCATATCACCCTCCTCAAAACTCCTTTCACTCCACCGGTCTGCCAATTGCTTCATCCTGTTCTATGCCACTGTTAGCTCCTTTTTGATTCCTGCAGGGCCTCTTGTCTCTGCCTCAAGTGTTGATCAGTTGTAAGCTCTACATTAGAATAGTGCATCACTGTGAGTATTAATAGGGGCTTATAGCCTGTGAGAAAATAATTATGAGAAAAAACCTAAGAGACTAGCCTCTCTTAGCTTGTTATTTATAATAAGCATAATGGGCCTTAAACTTATGGGCTCAATTTAATTACAAATAAAACACACACATATAATAATTATAATATATGCTAATAATTGTAACACTCCCCCTCAAGTTGGAGCATAGATATCATATGCACCATGCTTGTTACAAATATATTCCACTCGAGCACCCTTTAGAGACTTAGTGAAGACATTTGCAAGTTGATCATTGGAGTTAACAAACTCTGTAACAATAACACCTTCAACAAGCTTTTCTCTAACAAAATAACAATCGATTTCAATATGTTTAGTCTGTCCATGAAACACTGGATTGGAAGTAATATGTAAGGCAGCTTGATTATCACAAATAAGTTTCATAGGAGACACTTCACAAAACTTGAGTTCTTGCAGAAGTTGTTTAAGCCAGATGAGCTCACAAGTTGCATTAGCCATTGCCCGATACTTTGCCTATGCATTAAACCTAGCTACTACATTATGTTTCTTACTTTTCCAAGAAATCAGATTTCCTCCCACAAGAACACAATACCCAGAAGTTGGCCGACGATCAAAAGGAGATCTTGCCCAATCTGCATCTGCATAACAACAAATATCCGTGTGTCCCTTATCCTCATAAAGTAGCCCCTTTACCTGACGCTCTTTTGATATATCTTAGAATTCGGATAACATCCCAGTGAGAATCACATGGAGAACTGAGGAATTGGCTAACTACACTCACAACAAAAGCAATGTCAGGACGAGTGACTGTTTTCTATATCTTCCAGGGTTTGAATAAAGCTCCCCTTATCTGGGCAAGAGTCGGGCATTCGGATCCATTGGGGTGTCAATTGGTTTGCAATTCACCATACTAGTTTCTTCTCAGATGTCAAGTGCATACTTCCTCTGAGAAATTGAAATACCATCTCCTGATTGAGCAACTTCAATACCCAATAAATACCGAAGTCAGCCTAGGTCTTTGGTCTAAAAGTGCTGATATAGATGTTCCTGTATTCCAACCTGATCACTCCTTGTGATCAGGTTGGAACAATGGCATCTACATAAACAACCAGGTAGATACATAAGGAAGAAGAATGGCGATAAAAAACCGAATGATCAGCCTCACTTTGAGTGAGACCAAAGGCTTGAACCACAGTGTTGAATCTGCCAAACCACGCCCGTAGAGATTGTTTCAGACCATAGAGAGACTTCTTGAGTTTGTAGCAACAAAACTAGGTGGTTTCTCCATATATACCTCTTCTTGTAAATCACCATGAAGAAAGACATTTTTAATCTCAAGATGATAGAGTGGCCAATGACGCGTGGCAGCTGGCAGCTAGAGAGAGAAAAAGGTGAACAGAGGACATTTTCGCAATAGGAGAGAGAGTATAGCTGTAACCAAGCGGGCCTTAAGACATTCCACCTAGCCATCAGGACCCACTTTGGGAGTGAATACCCAACGACAACCAACGGGAGTCTTTCCTGACGGTAAAGACACCAAATCCCAAGTACCATTTGAATGTAAGGCGTCAATCTCATCTAACATAGCTTGATGCCAACCAGGATGGGACAGAGCTTCACTTGTGGTTTTAGGAATAGAAACAGAGGAAAGATTCGAAACAAAGGCACTATAAGAAGGAGACAAACGGTCATAGCATAAAAAGTTATAAATAGGATGGGCTTGACGAGTAGACTGTGTACCTTTGCGAAGAGCAATAGGGAGATTGTCGGGCTTAGGGCAAGAGGGACCACAAAGAGCGAGTTAGGAGAGTTCTGGGCTGGAGGAATGTTGGCGCTGGTAGCGGGATGAGGACGACGGTGATATGTAAGAAGTGGAGCCGTGGTAGGTGGACCGGAAAACGGTAGGGTAGGCGACGTAGAGGAGACAGACGGACCAGAGGAGGACAACGGAAGAAAAGAAAAAGGAATAGGAAAAACCTAGTGAAGACTCTGTGAATCAGGCTAAGCAACCGAAAAAAAAGACTGATGTTCAAAGAATGTGACATCAACAGACAAAACATAGCGATGCAACTCAGGAGAGTAACACTTATGGCCTTTTTGCACAAAACAAATACATACAAAAACACAAAGAGGAATAGAATAAAGTGGTGTGTAGGGAGCAAAAGGGAATGAGGAATTTGCTCCTGTAACACTGAAGATGGTATGTGATTGATTAGATAACATGTAGTTAGAACAACATCGTCCCAAAATTTGGTGGGAAGATTGGAATGTAAAAAGAGCATCCGTGCAGTCTTAATAAGATGGCGATTCTTATGCTCAGCAACATTATTTTGTTGAGGTGTGTAAGGACAAGAGGATTGATGCAGGATGCCATTAGCAGTCATAAAAGTAGTAAATGGAGAAGAAAAATACTCAGGGGCATTATCACTACGTAAGACACGTATAGAAACTCCAAGCTGTGTTTTTATTTCAGCAGTAAATGTCTAAAAAATAAAAAACAACTCGGACCGACTCTTCATAAGAAACAACCAAGGCAACGAGAAAAGTCATCAATGAAAGTAACGAAATATGAAAAACCAAGAATAGAATTGACGCGACTAGGCCCCCATACACTATAGTGCACAAGGGAAAAGGGAGTCTTAGCCCTATTATTGACCCGACGAGAAAAAGAATGACAAGCGTGTTTACCATGCTGGCACGACTCACAATTAAACATGGACAATGACGACAAACTAGGAACTAATTTCTTCAGTTTGGAGAGGCTGGGATAACCGAGACGATAATGGAGAAGATCTGGGGAAGCGGCACTGGTGCAAGCTACCGGCAAACTAGGCACAACAAGATGATAGTGACCTTGTGACTCACGCCCAACGCCAATCGTTTGCCTTGTACCCTGGTCCTAAACACAAACAGAGGTAGGAATAAAGATAACGCAATAGTTAAGGGTTTTGGTAAGTTGGCTAATTGAAATCAAATTAAAAGGACTATCAGGAACATATAAAACAAAATTTAATGAGAAAGACGAGGTGGGTGTGATTTGGTCGATTCCTTTAACTGCAGTTTTGGTGCCATTAGCCAAGGTAACAATAGGTAAGGTATTAGAATAGGTAAGCGGGGAGAAATGAAATTCATTACCACACATATGGTTAGTGGCGCTAGAATCTATAATCCAAGGACTAATTGATGAGCCTTGAGCAACACAAGTAACAGGATTACAAGGATGAGATTGTTGGGTGGCTTGGAACTTCAGGAAGGCATCATACTCAGCTGCAGACATAGGTACCAATTGTGAACCTGGTGGAGATTGAGCAGGATTAGGATTGCTCTGAAATATATGAGCTGCACTGGTAGATGACACAAGTGGAGCAGTTGACCGACTATGTTTTTTTCCAGCATTTCTCCTCAAGATGACCCAATTTCTTACAAAAGGTACACTGTGGACATGAGCGATTATTATTGCGTCCTCTTTGTCCTACGGTGGAAGCCTGAGACACAAGAGTTGAAGATTTGGCTGGAGGAATATGAGAAGAAGAGGACATACCATGTGCACCTATCATATTCAACAACCTTTTGAAAGAGTCCTTCATGGTAGGGCTAGCGGAGCTGGTCAAGATTTAATGCTTGATGGCTTCAAACTCTGGTTTCAGACTGGAGAGAGCAATAACCATAATAAACTTCAACGTTTGAGCAATTTGTTCGGTGCAGGTTGTAGTGAGAGGAAGAAGAGCATTAAATTCTTGCATGAGAGCCTGAACCTGCCCCATATAAGATTCCATGGACGACTCCTGCTTGAGATTCTTGATATTGGAAACCACAATGTACAAACGTTGGATGTCGTTTGTATAATACTTTTCAGCTTCCTTCCACACATCAACACAAGTTTCAAAGAGGCGAAAGAGTTGCATGATGGAATGATCAATAGACTGTCATAGGAGGCTACATAATTGGGCATCAACTTGTTCCCATCTAGCCTGATTCGCTTATGACACACTTTCAGCCTTTGTGGTAAGATGATCTGTTTGGCTTTGCTCTTTAAACCACATTTTGACAAAGGCTGTCCATGAGAGATAATTGGCCGACCGTATCAACTTGACAGTGGTAATATTGGTTGTCCCAAGATTGGTGACAGTAAAGAATTGAGAGGCATTAGGGGCAATAAGTGCTGGAGCGGGAATAGCACTGGCAGAAACGACGTCACTGAAATCGGACATGGTGAGAGTTTTGACACCAGAATTGGCTTCAGGGGTTGTCGTCATCAGATCTGGAGAAGCCAGAAAAGATTGGTCGGCGGACGTGCTGTCACGCGTCGGTGCGTGGAGACGGAGTCAACAAGCGGCAGCGACAAGTGGGTGGTCTAGCGGCGGCGAGTCTTCAGTGGTCGGTTGATCTAGTGGCGGCGAACCCGATGGTGGTGGCGGTGTTATTCAATGGTGGTCGGACAGTGGGGTTCTAGTATTGGGCAGTGATGGTTAGGGTTTGACAGCTAGGGTTTGACGGTCGTTGGAAAAAGATACACAGCGACGACTAGGGTTTTTTTCTCACCAGTGGCTCTGATACCTTGTGAGAAAATAATTATTAGAAAAAACCTAAAAGACTAGGCTCTCTTAGCTTGTTATTTATAATAAGCATAATGGACCTTAAACCTATGGGCTTAATCTAATTACAAATAAAACACACATATAAAAATTATAATATATACTAATAATTGTAACATAGCCTAACAATGCCTCAAAGGGGGATCTCTTGAGTGAGCTATGGTAGTTAGAATTATAGCACCACTGGACAAGAGGTAGCCACTGATTCCAACTCTTTGGTTTGGAGAAGTAGACACACCTTAGATAAGCCTCAAGACATTGGTTCACACGTCTTGTTTGCCTGTCTGTTTCGGGGTGGTAAGCGGTTGACATGTGCAACCCAACCTCCAATTGTTTGAACAATTCCTTTTAGAAGTTGTTGGTGAACAACTTATCCCTATCAGAAGTGATGGATAAGGGTAGGCCATTTACCTTTACCACAACGTCTAATAACAATTTGGCCACATTAGGGGCTGTGAATCGGTGGGCTATACTAAGGAAGTAACTGAACTTAATGAACCGGTCCAGAACTACCAAGATGGTGTTCTTACCTTTAGACCTCGATAGCCCCTCCACAAAATCCATAGAGATGTGTTGCCATGCTTGTTTAGGTATCTCCTGGGGTTGGAGTAGCCCCGGGTATGGCACCTGTTTGTGTTTGCATTTCTAACATATAGGACACCCTAGCACAAAGACAATAACCTCTTTCTTCATCCCAGGCTAAAAGAATAACTACCTTACCTTGTTGTAGGTGACGTTCAACCTTGAGTGCCCTCCAATAGGTGATGCTTGCAAGGCTTGCAAAATTCTTTCCCTAAGCTAGGGGTCTTCCCCAATCACCAGCCTCCCTTTGTACCTCAGTAGGCCTACCTTTAAGGTATATCCCTTTTGTTCTGTTGGCCCAGCTGCCAATTGTGTAATGAGGTCTTTAGCCCAGGCTAACTGCTCATAACTCCCTGATACCTCCTTTATCCAATCAGGGACTACCACTGATATGGCTTGGCATTCTCCTTTTTCCTCCCTTCTAGACAATGCATCAACCACTATATTCTCTTTGCCCTTTCTATACTCAATGGTATAGTCCAGCCCAAGCAATTTGGTCACCCCTTTCCTTTGAAGCTGCGTGTGCAGCCTTTGTTCCCCTAGGAATTTTATACTCTCCTGGTCTATTCTGATGACAAACAGATTCCCTTCCAAATAGTGTCTCTATTTTTCCACCGCTATGAGGATTGCTATGAGCTCTTTGTCGTATATGCTTAGCCCCAAATGTTAGGGAGCTAAGGCTTGGCTAAGGAATGCAATAGGTTTGCCCTCTTGAACCAGCACTGCCCCTACTCCTATGTCACAAGCATATGTTTCTAGGTTAAAGGATTTGGTGAAATTAGGCAGGGCTAAAATAGGGGCTTGGACCATAGCTCTCTTTAGAGCATTAAAAGCTGCTTCTGCCTTGTCACTCCATTCAAATCCATTCTTCTTAAGCAGCTTAGTTAGGGGTTTGCTGATCATTCAATAACCCTTAATGAACTTCCTATAATAGCCAGTTAGCCCAAGGAATCCCCTTAACTCCTTGATGGTCTTGGGAACCAGCCACTCCACCATAGTCGTGATTTTCTTAGGATCTATGGTTACTCCCTCACTTGTAATTATGTGCCCTAGATATTCCACCTTCCCTTCTGCAAAGGTACATTTTGACTTCTTTACAAACAATTGGTGGGATTTGAGGACTTAAAAGGTGGTTTTGAGATGGTTTAAGTGTTGTTCCAAGTTAGGGCTATACACTAAAATGTCATCAAAGAAGACTAAGATGAATTTTCGGAGATAGGGACTAAACACATGGTTCATTAGTGCTTGGAAGGTGGTTGGAGCATTGGTTAGGCCAATGGGTACGAAAGGTGGTTTTGGGGATGTCTGAACAACTCATTTGGATTTGGTGGTACTTGGATCTGAGATCAAGTTTTGAGAATATGGTTGCTCTTGCCAATTCATCTAGCAAGTCATCAACAATGGGAATAGGAAATTTGTTTTTTATGGCGTGGGAATTCAATTGTCTATAATCTACACAAAACCTCTAGCTCTCATCTTTCTTCTTAGCAAGAAGAACAGGGGATGCAAAGGGGCTTTGGCTGAGTTGGATTATGTTCTTGGAAAGGATGCCTTTTACGAGGCGTTCAATTTTTGCTTTCTGAAAGGGGGAGTATTGGTAGGAACAAACATTTATAGGTTCTTGTGTTAGGCTTAAGGTGAATGGTATGTTCTAAGAAACGGTTAGGGGGTAGGGATGAAGGCTCTAGGAATAAGTCCTCAAACTCAATCAATAAGGAGTGTTAAGAGTCATTAAGGTTTAGCTTGCTTGGGGATCCGGTGAGGGTGTCTAGCTTGAGCCATTGGTGGTCCTCTATTCTGGACTCGCTATTCCCCTTGCCATCCTCATCCACCTTAACAGCAATTACAGAATGCAGTTGGGCTATAGCTCATTCTTCATGCTCAAATAGCCTCTACAGGTGACTTCTTGAGATGGCCCTGCATTCTCCTTCTTCCATATCTGGTCAATGTCAATCTCCTTCCTCCTTTCTCAAAGGTCACCTCTAGGGTGTTGAAATCAAAGATTAGAGGACTCATTGTCCTCATCCAGTCCACTCCCAACATGATTTGACACCCTCCTAGTTGCAGGATCGTCACGTCTGTTGAAAATTCATACTCCTTCATTTTCCATGTAAACCCCTGACATTTGTACCTACTAATCATTCAGTGGCCATTGGCCACAATCATTGAAAGAGGTATGGTGGTTTGCAGCACACATGAGAGTTCCTTGGCTATATTCTCATCCAAGAAACTATGCGTGCTCCCACTGTCCATGAACACAATCAGCTTCTTTCTTCCCACCGTTCCTTTAATTTTGATCATCTTCTCCGAGGGTTGGCCCTCCAAAGGAAGGAAAGATTGAGCTTGGCCACGAGCTACAATTACCCTCTGTGAATTGGCTTGTTGCAAACCAAAAATCATCTTCCCAATGTTATGAAATATCATATGTTTATCAGAGAGCAATTTGGTATGGGGCAGGAATAAAGGTAAAGCATAAGCAGAAGGTGGAAGAGCTTTTGTCTTGGCTAGGCTCTTTGCATCCTCCGTCATCCAAAAGAAAGTAAAAAAGGGTGGTAATAAGACGACAAGTTCTGCAGGAACTCAATCTTACTG
Source organism: Diospyros lotus (assembly GCF_014633365.1). Lineage (NCBI taxonomy): Eukaryota > Viridiplantae > Streptophyta > Magnoliopsida > Ericales > Ebenaceae > Diospyros > Diospyros lotus. The sequence continues at coordinate 19,569,237 of NC_068342.1, read as the reverse complement.
AAGCGATTGTAAATAGATTGCAGGTAGAAGGACTAAGGTTCTGTGCAATTGCAGACAAGGACCTTCCTAGGTTGTTAAGTGCCTTTCTTATTGACAGACTTACACTCAAGGCACTTGATGAATTGTCAGATCTCTCCAATTATTTAAGAGTGGAAAAGTGAGAACTGTGTTTGTTGATGCCCTAATGCCACCAACTGGGGGATATCATAGTGATTACCAATCAATCCCTTCAGGTACTGTTGGGATCAGCCTTACCCTGGAGATAATAATTTAGCATTCTCCTATGGATATTGGTCCATTTAGATATGATGGAAGTACTAGTGTACTAGTTTGTTCTAGAGGAGGAGATGGCTTATTGGAAGAATGCATGGAACTAGTCGTTGATCTGTGGGAGCAGAACATTAGGGCTAAATAGAGGAACTGCCATGTAGTTGGGAAGATGTTGAGAGAAAAGGTTGTTGGACTACTAATTGCTACCATGTACTAGCATAGTTCATGTGTGAAGACCCAAGACATTGTTGGGACTCACAGATCAGTGGGAAAAGAGAGCCTTTGCATGGAGATCTGCGAAGACAACATTTTACAAGTGCAGGAAAAGCAAAAGAGAAGGAACATAAAGGCAAAGAGGAATGGGCCTAGAAGGAGAAAGAGAGAGAAAGAGATTAAATAGACAGTGAGAATGGAAATTGGATGAAGAAACAATGGTTTAGTGGTAATAAGTTTCTTGGGGATAAGAAGCATTTTAAGACGGGGGAATTGTCATGACCCTAAGAGCAATAGAGGGGCATTATTGTAATAGTTTATAAGAGTTTATTAGGAGATATTTTGCAAGTTGTTAGGAGCACATGGGTGCTGTTAAGAAATCAATTAGCAGCTAGCTATGCCTATAAAAAGGCTACTTGTAAGAGGATGGACATCATGTGAAATGAAATGGAATTCCTTCCTTTCTAATTCTCTCCACCCTGTTTTGTTTCTCTCTAATTCTCCCTCCCTTTTCTGCTAATTTCTCTCCCTCCTTCAATTCTATCATTCTGATTTCTCCCCCTAATTCCAGTCACAACCCTAGGTAACCCTAGGAATTCTATCATTCTTCTTAACTTCATTTCTCTCAAATTTAGCTAGTCTCACAGTTTTTAAATGGATGCAGTCCAACTTTTTCTGTTTTTCTTTTGCAGAAGGCTGGAGCAAAGGCAATATTCCACCGGCTGGTGGGGCCACAATGTCATTCTTTTGACGCTATAAAGAATTTGTATTCACAAGTAATTCTGCCTACTTATAATGTTGAACATTTTATTTTTCCCCTTTCTTGGGTCCTTTTTGTGAGAATCCTTTGGAAAAATGATTTTAGCTTCATCTGTTAGGAGTCTTGTTTAATTGGTTGCACTTGTGGCCTAAATGGTTTATTCTTTCAACAGGAAGTTGAAGATCCAAAGGCTTTTATGACATTGAAGGAACGCCTCAACCATTTACAGGCAAATATATTTATTTATGGGGTTTATTGTTTTTTAGCGTCTATCTTGTGCATTTTTCTCATTCTATCTGTACATTTTCTTTTCCTCAGAGAACAGAAAAATATCGGGTTTGTTTTGGTAAATCTGGAATACATGGATGGGGGCTTTTTGCACGACAAGATATTCAAGAAGGAGAAATGGTATGCAATAGAATAGCAGAACTTTGCTGTCTATCTTGGGTTCCTTGCAGTTTCCTAATTACTAATATAAAAAGACTTCCTTGTGCTACCGACACGTAAACACTAAATTTTCTGGTTTTGCCATTTATTTGGAAACAATACCTCTAGTTCCATTTTCAATGCAGTTTCTTCGAGCATTAGATGAGTCTGGAGTTTGTGTGGCAGTCTAGTATTCATGTTAAATTTTATTTTTTCCTGGGGTTGCTTCATAGTGATAAAATTTTAATATTGGAACATGCATGCCCAGGTTGTTGAGTATTATGGTGAGAAGGTAAGGCGCAGCATTGCAGATTTGAGGGAGGCACGCTATCAGTTAGAAGGCAAAGATTGTTATGTGAGTTAATCCTTTATACTGGTCTTTGTTCACATACATGTGCACTTGCATGCCAATATTGAAACTGTTTCATAATCTTTGATTGCTTTAGTCTAATCCTAACAAGGGTTTTCTTGACTAGAAGGTTCGTTTTTGTGTCCATGATGTAACTATTGCTTGGTTTTTGAGTAATTCAATGTAGTATGATCAATTTCATTCTGAAATATGCTGTTCCCGATGCACTTCTTAATTGCTTTTCTGTACTTAAAACTTTGATATTGAAGCTATCTTATCATGAAATCTAATGCTTCTGGTACACCTTGTAATTGCTGTTTGTATTTTTGAGTGTGATGCTAAAACAGTGGTTTTTAATACTTGTGCAGCTTTTCAAGATTAGTGAAGAAGTAGTGATTGATGCTACAAATAAGGGGAACATGGCACGCTTGATCAACCATTCTGTAAGCCCTTGTTCTAGAACCCCAAAAAATAAAGCATGTTCTGGACATTGAAATAATATCCGTTTACCATATGCATTTGGACAGAGTTGCTGGGAATCTGAAAATTGAGCATGATTTAGTAGTGTTTGGGGCTTTAGGCATGAAACTTATCTGCCTAGCCCAAGTTGCTTGGCCTGGGCATGTCAATGGATCCCTAACGGGTTGGAATTGGTAAATCTATATCTGGACCCTTTGTTATATCTGTAATTGGATTTGGAATTGGGTCCGAGCAATTGGATATATATTTTGTACCAAACCCTAAATAAATTGGAACTAGATCCGGCCTAGGTCTAAATTGGATCTGTTGACAGGTTTATCATCACAATAGCCAAGCGAGAGAATGAGAGCAGTTCATCATACCAGAGAGAGATTGAGAGGCGAGTGAGATCGTAGAATGAGAAGTTAGAGATTGAGAGAGAGATGTCGATGGCGCAGTAAGGTTTGAGCTTTGAAGAAAATGGGTTTGAGATGGGAGACAATAAACAAATGGCTTTCTCCTAATGAGTATGAGTCTTGAGATGGGCTAGTTAGAATGGGCCTGACCATCTCTTTTAATTGTTTATAATTTTATCATTATTTTTTTTGTTATTTATGCATAATATATATTTATATATGATATATTATATATTTTATTTTTAAACGAATCTAGATACTAATTGGATCAAAATTAATAATATATATTTTATCATTATTCCAACTGTTTATTATATCTATAATTTGAACCAGGTTTGGTAATTCAATATATATTTAGTACCAGACCCTAGATAACTAAATCAAAACTGGGTTATTGGTTTCAGGTTTAAATGGTCCATTGACAGGACTAAGGTTAGGGTGCAGGTGGGTTGGGGAGATATGGTGTACATATTCCTGACAGATTCATTGAACAGATCAAATCAAATGCCCGTAGCAATAGCATGACCATGGGATACAAATTTAAACGAAATTTAATTTGTTTGTGCCTAGATTAGTTTCAGTTATGCAGTCTCTAAAATCTTGATAATAGAGTTTCACTAATATTTATTTTGATAATGCATACTGGAAAGTGAGAATTGAATATTTGATACGATTCCAGTAATTCATTTTTCTTAATTTCTTATGCGGTTCTGGCTTGACATTTTACTACCCTTCCACAGTGCATGCCCAACTGTTATTCAAGGATTTTGACCGCGGGTGAAGACAATCGGATTGTTCTAATTGCCAAGACTGATGTGGCTGCGGGTGATGAGTTGACGTAAGCTCATACAATTTTCCTCCCCTTTGACGTCAAGTTAAATTTGGCTGTGCTTGTTCCTTTATTTTTGGTTCAAATTTGGTTAACAAACAAGACCTGGCTTTGGCATTCCCTTTATTCTCAATGGCTTCTCTGATTTCTCTCACAGGTACAATTACTTATTTGATCCCGATGAGTCCAAAGTACCCTGTCTATGTGGAGCTCCCAACTGTAGGAAATTTTTGAACTAGGTTTACAGAAAAAAAGAAGACTCCCCCCCCAAAGTGAAATGCACAGTATGAAATTAGGCCTCACAGCTTCATAATGTGTTTTATACCCCATCTGTTCATGTAATTTCTTAGAATAAACTTAAATTAACAGCCTTTTATAATGATTGTAAATTTCATTGATAAAGTTGTTCATTTGGGTAATTTATATAAAGTTGTTCATTTGATTCAAAGCACAAGTTGAGCTTGTTTCCTTCTCAAATGTGAAAGATGATTTAATTTGTGGGGTTATGTGCATTGTGATTTGTGGACTTTTGCCTCAGTCATTCTCGAGTCTCCCATACGAAAGATGCCTTGCCTTGAGAAATGACAATTCCACATGCAATGCAAGTGCCGCTCTCCTAGTTTTATGGTCATGATATTTGCATGGTGGCAGCAGCAAGAGATTTTGTTCTAAACCAAACCATTATTGCCCAGGCGGCCTGGTATGTATATATATATATACACAACAGAAGGTGCTCTTCTCCGTCGCAATCAGCTCTGAGGTGCCAAAAATGGATCGATGTCGTCATCGACTTGTGTTTGCGAGTGTGCTGTTGCTGGTTTGTAAGGCGGCCATGGCAGCACCTTCATGCGGAACGGTGAGCACGGCTGTGGAGCCATGCCTCCCATTCCTGAAAGGAGAGGCGAATGCGGCAGGGCCACCATCCGAGGCTTGCTGTTTGGGTACTGGGCAGGTAAACGAGTTGGCAAAATCAAATGACGATAAGGTGGCTATCTGCAACTGCGCAAAGGACGCACTGCTTCAATTTGGCGATTACCTTCCCTCTCGCATCCCCCTCATTCCCCTCCAGTGTGGGCTGCCCTTTAATCTGCCTCCAATTGATAAAGATTTTGACTGTTCCACGTACCCCTCTCTCTCTCTCTCTCTATATATATATATATATATAGATAGATAGATAGATATCTATATATATGTATGTGTGCATGTTAAAACACATTTAATTTGGTTCTTTCATGCAGGATTTCATCGATATGGAAGCCAGAGTTTTAACAGCGAAGCTCATGAAAGTGTTGGAAATTAATCAAGTTGGAATCATATACATATATGTATAAGTAGTTGCACCTCAAGAACCTCAAGAAGAATAATAATGTTTATTGAGATTATTGTCTTTGCGTAGTCTTCCGCCGCTAATGTCTTTAATTTTGAAAAATGAAATAAATTACAAATAATAATATTTCTTATTTGTACTTAAGGGATGCCATATAATAAATCTTCCTCAATTTGGGTGCCCCTTGTATTTGGTTTTTACAAGCTTGATATTAGATTGTATTTGGTATCTCACTCTCTTTTTAAGCATTGGTTGTGCCATTGAACGTCTCTTTATTGAAATTTTTGAAACAACATAAACTCACTCGAACTTCTTGGCCCAAACTCATACTCCTTAGCTCACTTGGCTCCATTTTCCTTACTAGACCTTACCAATATGTGTCTAAAACATGGGTTTTCCATGAGATAGATTATTTAACTCCTATATTAATGGGATATAAAGTAATCCAGTAAGGAATATTATATTACACAATACTCCTCCATGGATTTCTTATGAGATGATTATTTAGCTCCTATATGAATGGGATATAAGTAATCCAATAAGAACTATGATATTACACAACACTCTTAACTGACTCTATTGGATTGCAACATGGAAGGTGAATGTTCCCTAACCCCACCGTAAGAGTTTTCTTCAAAATTGAAAACTCATCTATAATAGGAAGAAGATCTGTTCGAGAAGCTATGGGCTATCTTTGGTAGTCTTTGAATAGCCCCTAATTTATTAGTTAACCAATTTGACATTTTGTTTTCGTTCTAAGAAAACGTAATTAAACAACATAAGGGTCATCAGTGGACGAATAGTTATCTTGTCACTTAATAAATTGTAATATTTAGGTTAACAGATTTTAATGGGTGACCATTAGTCAACTGCAAACTTTCGAAGAAAGGTGCTTTACACTCACATTTTAGGCCACCACAAATTGAAGACGAGCTGAATATTGTTTTGATTAGTTGGTTGATCATGCATTGTTGTTTCAAAATATTCATTGGTGTGTTGCATGAGTTTATCATCAGTTGACTATCTATTTGGACAATTGAATTAAAAGGCGTATCAAGGAAGACACAAATGAGCATCTTACCCTGCGTTCGTTTTGCTTTTACAAGTCATTTTTAATTTTAATTTTTTAAAATAATAAAAACGAGTTCTCATTATTATTTTTAAAAATATATTTAAAAAAAAAAAATTATAAAGAAAACTCAAAACAAAAAAAAGTTATTTTGAGTGTTTTCATCCAAAACAAACTCTAAATTCAAAACATATTGTAAGCACCCTCGCCCGGATATCCCCAACCACCTGGACTACCCGAACGAAAGCGCCTACAGAAAGAGAAAAGAGAAAAACACATGACAAAGACCACCCTGGCATGCATACTTAAAAATGAGAGCAACGGAAGCGAAGTTAAACACATGCATGCATTACGAGTAACCCCGCTAACACAGCGGTCACAAGATAAGTAAAAGAATACAAACTCCTGTGTCGACACACACGAGACTCGAGAAATGACCTGACACAGTACAAACAATAAGAGAATAGTCCCTACACAACCATCAGAGTTGACAGAGATTGACGGGACTGCCTGTACACCATACTGACTCTACTGCTAAAAGCTGACTCCCTTGCCATGGCCCACGCCGCCACTACCTGGAATGATGGAAAGCAAAATGAGTCGAGAGACTCAGCAAGCATAAAGAAAAACAGGCTGAAGGCTGAATATAACCAGAAAACTCTCCCCAAAATAAACCCCCAGGTACACACAAGGCATGAGACGCTACAACACAATAGTAAAGCATAATAAAAGCACATACCGGTCCTTGGGGCCCACACAAGACAATCGGCACCCAAGTCCCATACCAACCTACCGCTGCCCTGAAAGGCAACAAGTATCTGCAATAAACCTGCGCGCGCTGTTCCGGGTCGGTACTCCCGCCACCCGTATCCCTGTCGGTACTCTGGACAGCCGAGCCAAAGGCTCCCTCGAAATGGTACTCTCGTCCGAGAACTAAATACTACCAGTATCCATGCAATGCACATAGAAATGCAATGGCGTAGTGAGCATCAACATGATACAAGGCGCCCATACATCCAGGCATCAGGCCATAAAAATCTCAACCACACGCGATGCATATGCCCGTGCTGGATGCAACCTAACCAAGCTAGCATGCCCGAGTCCAAGCATACTCAGTAAATGAATATCCCAATATGCAACCCGTACCCATGTGCATATCAAGTCATGAACAGCAATATAATAAATTTAAACGTGTAGTAAATCACATACTGGCAGAGCTAGTCAGTAGTGCTCGGCACCGATCAACGGTCAGTGACAAGGAGTGTCCACCCGACGATCCACATCAGGGCCGTACAATAGTCTACCCCAACGTCACCAACAACCAACCCTTGCCCTATTGCTCGATAGCTCTAACCGAACCATAAATAAATCAGGAAAAACTGTAAATAAACCCAATAAAATCATAAATAAACCTGCACATCTAGGAACCTAGTTCCCAAGCTAGGTCCGGTATCATTCCCAAAAGGAGTGGGGGCGGTACAAACCCCCGTAGGCACTCAACAAACAACACTCTGGAAGTCTCGGATTTAATTCAAATTAAAACAAATGAACAATAACTCAACAAATAAGGCTAGGTGTCGAATTAAAGTAAGAGAGATGATAAAATACGAGAAATCACTGGGTCTTTCACTGGAATTGAAAAACACGAGGAGAGGGTTGAGAGCTTGCCTTTACACGGCCGTTTCTTCTCTTTCTTGCTTTCCCGCTGCGAAGTAAAACGTTTAATAGCGATTAATAAAACCCGTAGCTCGCATTAATTAAATTTAACCGTATAATATAAATAATTTAACCGTCTAAAATCACATATAGGCGCACCTCAAATAAAATCCCAATAAGTCTCATATTTATTTTAAATTAAATCATGCCAATAAAATTCCCATTTCGAATGATTAATACGCGATACCGAAACGAATTAAGGGAAGACGAGGGGATCATAAAATGGAAAGAGATCGCAAGGGTAGAAGAGAACTTGCCTGTATCTAGTCGTTTACAGCGTTTCCCCGCTTAAACACCACCAAATTAATACACGCTGTAATAAATTAAACTCCCAAAATTAATAAAATTGGACCCAAAATAAAATTCTAATCGCGCAAAATTTATAATTTAAACATATCACGCTTCTACTAATTTTTATCCACGTACCTAATTACTTCCTTTGCCGAAAAATCTCAAAATTCTATTATTTTCCCCTTATTTTTCTTTTCTTTCTTATCTTTTCTTTTCTTTCTTCTCCTTCTCTTCTTCTTCCTTTCTTCTCCCGCGCACTGCTCCTGCGCGCCTTCTTCTTCTTCTTCTTCTTCTTTCCTTTCTTCTCTCGTTCTTCTTCTTTTTCTCTTCTTCTTTCCTTTTTTCTTTTTCTTCTTCTTCTTCTTCTTCTTCTTCTTCTCCACGGCTTCTCCTCTGCGTCTTCTTCCTTGCGCGAACCAGCAGCAGCGACCGGTCACCGCAGCCTGGCTCCAGCTCGTCGGCTGCCGTTGTGGCCAGCTCTATCGCCTTCGGCCACCCCTGATGCTCCGCAACTGCTGGCCGAGAGTCGCCACCATGCCTGGCTTCCTCCACCGCGCCTGCTGCAACCGCCATAGCCGTCGCTACTGGTTGCTCAGCTGCCATGGCCGAGCGAGGCTTGGCCAGCTTCCATGGCCGCTGCTCTCTCTCTTCTTCTCTCGCATCAGCTATCTCCTTCGCAATCTCTCTCTCACTTGGCCGAGCACAGCCACCTCCCTCTCTCCTCTATTTCTCCATTCAGCCAGAAGCTTCAAGAAGCTTCAATGAGAGACAAAAAATATCAAAAATTTTTGAGCACATGCGCACCTGCCTCTCAATTAATTAATTTAAATTAAATTAGACAAATTTAATTTAAACTTTTATTATTTTTGGGATATTACACATATTTAGTTATTTATTTATTCATATTTTATTATTGTAAAGGAAAAAAATATTACAAAATTCATTAACTTTAAAATGTATATATTTTTCTAATAATATATTAACATTAAATATTTCTAATTTACTGAATAATCAAATATATTGAATAAAATATCATTAAAAATTATTTTCAAAATTTTAAACGCATTTTCTAATTTTTTGTTTTGAGAAATAGTTTTTCAAAATGACAAAAAAGAACACATTTTTAATTTTCTAAAAACAAACTATCAAAACAGAAAACTAAAAATGAATTCAAAACTAAAAACTAAAAATTGAAAAGTAAAGAAAACGTAACCTAAATTTTTATGTACCTTTTATTGCTTTGAACTTTAGGGGGATCTCTACTTTTTGAGACAAACATACTTTTCGATAGTTCAAAATTAGGAAAGACACAATAAGGCAATAAGAAGATAGAGAAAAGAAAAGAAGTGACGAGGCTTTGTATTGTCAAGGTAATAGATTTATAGCAAATTACAACTAATGCATGTCGTACATTTAGCCCTTTACATGTTAATTACAATTTGTAATTTGAATCCAACATGACTTAAACTCTAATTGTAACCAAATGATTGGAACAAACAAAACAAACTAATAAAATAGGCAACTCAATATTTAAGCTTTGGCATATTAACTAGAATGAGTAGTTTGAATTCCACACGACTCAACTTTTATTTTTTCTACTTTGAGTTTTGCATGATTCAACTTTTACTTACTTGGAACATAATAGAATTTAGTAAATTTTAATATTTATTGAATTAATTTGTATTTTCACCATTTTTTAAATTAAGTATAAGAAAAATAGAAATAAAAATTTCAAGCCATTCACAATCAACATACTTAGGACAAAAATTAGTGCGTACATGTATGTATTATTTATTAACTTCGTATTTTGAGTCGACATCATGTTGTCATAGTTGTCTTTGAAAAGTGCCAATAGAATATTAAATTAAAAATAAAACTTCTCTCTACTCATAAATTTATGAGAATTATTAACGGAACTCATTTGTGGGCATAATGTTTTCTCGTAAAAAGACCATTAAACTCTGAATTTTTGTTGTCATCCTTTAGAGGAAGTCACTAAAGTCATTGGCCTTGTGGCTCAGAATGGTCGGCTTATCATCAACTGCAGCTGCATCGAGACATAGCATTTGCTTGTAATATCCTCTTCAACCCCAAAGTCGAAAGGCTGCATCCATGGCTTCCTTCCTCGAATACCCTACCACTATGTAAACAACAAAATGAACATCAATTAAGCAATGCTAATGTTGTTGGCTTGGATGCAACAAATAGATGATAGATCTAAGGTGAGCATATCAAATTGATCAGATATAGAAAAATAAACACAAAATTGTCTAATTTGGTATTGATAATATAAAATACTCACATGCATTATTGATTGTGTGCCAAAGAATAAGAAAATAAAAGAGTAAAGACCACTAGAAAAAACTCAATTTCTAAAAGGGTCTAGAGAATACTTGATTTCTATTCTAAACCCACCTAAAATAAAATGGTCACGTGCATTAGTTTTGTTAGGTTATTATGGTGCCTAATTAAGCCAAATCGTCAGTGAGTGTGTGAAGAAACAGATCTTCTGTCACAAAAGTCACTAGTAAGTGTTACCCCCCCCCCAAAAAAAAAAAAAAAAACCCGATACAATACTCTACCTAGATTTAAGGGTCCCTATGTACGGTGAGCAAAGGGTCACTGAATAAAACGCAAGAAGCATTTTCATGAAGGAATGGGTGACATTAAGTAAAAGAAAATTACTAGAAAAGAAAACACAAGAAAAAGGAATTTTGCCAAGGTTTAGGATCTCTAAAAGAATAACAATGTGAAATCAATCCAAAATCCAAATAGAAATAGCACAATTAATCAATAATAGATAACCATGCAACATGCAATAGTTTAATGGTAGTGGGAGCATTGAGAAATACTTACCTTTCGGGTTGTGGGTTATGATTCCCAACCGTGTCAACGGTTGGGTGGTCCTAGAGAATGATTGTAACATTGCGAGTAAGATCCTAACAAGGTATGAGATTGTCTTCGTTGCTCTCTTGTAACACGAGATTTCTTAATATATATCAATCTTCTAAAAAGTATTTTTAGCGTAAGAGGCTTCTCATCTTGCAAGGGTTGAGAAATGGTCGTATCAATATATAACCTTCCCTTCGCAAATTTTTGTAAATAATCTGTTTGCATCCTCCACCCACGTTTCCTAAAAAAAAAAAAAATATGTAAATGCGATATCTTAAAGTGAATAAATAATATCGAGACATAGCTGAAGAAACAAAATACATCGTTAACTCAATCATTAATAAACATCAAATACTTCAACAAGGTACCATATGATGATTAAATAGAATTCTTTAAATATATCATATTCATATATAAAAAGTGTATCTTAACCTCCAATGAGAAAATTTTCAACGAACTTTCACTGTAAAAGAGGGATTACTCAAAATTTGTATTTCAAATTTGAAAAAAAAAAAGTGAGATGCACTTTCTATTGCTTCCAAAACATCACGAAAGTAAATTTCTATGTACCTTTGATTGCTTCGATCTTCAGGGGGATCTCCACTTTTTGAGAGAAGTATACTCTTCGATATTTCAAAATTAAGAAAGATGAATAATATGATAGAGGAAAGAAAAGAAGCGATGAAGCCTTGTACTATCAATGTAATAGATTTATACCAAATTATGACCAATGCATGTCGTACACTTAGCCCTTTACGTGTCAATTATAGGTTGTAATTTGAATCCAACACGACTTAGACTCTAATTGTAATTGAATGATCAGAATAGACAAAAGCTTATGACGTAAGACTAATAAAATAGGCAACTCAATATTTAAGCTTTGGCACATCAAGTAGAATGAGTAGTTTGAGTTCCACACGACTCAACTTTACTTTTCTAGTTTGAGTTCCACACGACTCAACTTTTACTTAGATGGAAAATAATACTATAAAAAAACGTACACTTTGCCCTTTACGTGTCAATTACAGGTTGTAATTTGAATCCAACACGACTTAAACTCTAATTGTAATTGAATGATTAGAATAGACAAAACTTTATGACGTAAGACTAATAAAATAGGAAACTCAATATTTAAGCTTTGGCACATCATCTAGAATGAGTAGTTTGAGTTCTACACGACTCAACTTTACTTTTCTAGTTTGAGTTCCACACGATTCAGCTTTTACTTAGATGGAAAATAATACTATAAAAAAATGTACACTTAGCCCTTTATGTGTCAAATACAAGTTGTAATTTGAATCCAACACGACTTAAACTCTAATTGTAATTGAATGATCAGAATAGGCAAAACTTTATGACGTAAGACTAATAAAATAGGCAACTCAATATTTAAGCTTTGGCACATCAACTAGAATGAGTAGTTTGAGTTCCACACGACTCAACTTTACTTTTCCAGTTTGAGTTCCACACGACTCAACTTTTACTTACATGGAAAATAATACTATAAAAAACGTACACTTAGCCTTTTACGTGTCAATTACAGGTTGTAATTTGAATCCAACACGACTTAAACTCTAATTGTAATTGAATGATCAGAATAGACAAAACTTTATGACGTAAGACTAATAAAATAGGCAACTCAATATTTAAGCTTTGGCATATCAAGTAGAATGAGTAGTTTGAGTTCCACACGACTCAACTTTACTTTTATAGTTTGAGTTCCACACGACTCAACTTTTACTTACATGGAAAATAATACTATAAAAAAACCTATGCCTTACTTTTACACCTCTTACTGGAGCAACTTCATAATCAAATGGAAAAATAGAAAATAGTATTTTGTTACCTATTTTCAAATATTTGAAATATACTTCAAAATTTTGTTTTAATATTTCTTTTCCCCCATAACTCATAGTTGGGAACTTGATATCGCCAGTGATAAGGTTAAAGCCCACAAGAATGAAAGCCTAAAAAAGCTAAAGAAGACAAGGCCGAATAATGACAATGCCCAAGACTATGAAAAGAAAGAAGAAAACATCTCAAAACTTAGGAAGCAACTCAATCTCCAAGAGACTATCTCGAAAACTATCGACAATTACCTAAGATTATTGATAGTTTTGCTAGAACTAGGTTCTCTCAAAGGGGATTTATGCTAGTCTTAGAAGAAGGCTAACAAGAAGGCTTCGGGAGAATGAAAGATCTCTCGAAGACCTCACTTTCTTGTAAGAAAGTCTCAAAAAATATGAGAACACAATGCCAAAAATTTATCTTGAAATGTCATAAGGGATAAGCCTTATCCATAGGAAGTCCAAATCCTAGTAGATCCTTGAATACCATGGATGCTTATCCTCAACAACCGAGCTCCTTTATAAATGGGAAATCACTCATTTAGAAAAGGCATGCCACTAATATTGATTCAAGAGCACTGCAACGTTTTTAAGCATTCTCAATAATTTGACTTAAGTATCAAAGTGTTGGTGCAGGGAGTACCCTACACCCTCTGACGATGTTCTTCCTTACAAGAATTTATAGGCTTAAAGACTATTTCCTTGCAAATAACTATTATTGTTGTATCTAGGTAACAACAATTAGTGTCGTTTGTGATAATCAAATCAAAAAGCCTAAGAAAAGGGTTTGCATAAGATCTCAAAGCCACACGTAACAAACTCGAGAATGAGGGTCCTGATGTTGACAACCCTCCTGATCCAAGACTTTAGGAGATTGTTCCCTCTAACGTTCCCAAGGCTTCCAAGATAGTCCTCAAACCATCATTCTCAACTAATATGTAGTCTTGAAACGATGCCATGAAAAGATCTTTGAAAATCTCCGGGAGATGACTACCTTCCTTCTGAACACTCTCCCACAAACTCTAGTTCCTCACATTTTATAATATTATGTGATAGAATGGAAGTGCTATGGCACACACACAAGAGGGGGGTGAATTGGGTAATTTAAAAATCTTTGATAGAACTTAAAATCTTTTTGATTCAAATGAGGTTTTAGTGAGTTAAAGCATAAAATATGTATAGAATGACAAATGCAATGCTTAAAGGATAAAAATCAAGAAAGATAAAGAACACAAATAATTTATAGTGGTTCGACTTAAACCAAGCCTATTCTACTACGTACCTTAACTCCTCACTAAGGATTTAAACCAATTCACTAAAACATTCTACTTGATCCCTAGTAGGACCTAATCCAAGACTAGGATATACAACCTCCTATACTTAAGGTAGGCCCTCTAGCACACTTGCTAGGAAATCAACCTCATACTTACCAAAGTAAGCTCTTTAGCTATACAAGTTAGGAAATACAAGAATTGAATAATAAAGAGAGAATCTAAGAGAGGAATCTCTTAGTTACAAGGCCTCTCAAAATGATACAAGGCTTGAAAGAATTGATACAAATTAAAATCAAAGCCTCGAAGAGAGAAAAATGAAGCACAATCAATATAAATACAAATGAGTATATAATGTAAGCTCAAATCACTTCATTCCATCCATTAGCCTCTTCTAGATCATCCTTGATTTGTATTTATAAGCATCCCACAAACTTGAATTGAAAACTAGCCGTTTTGAGCGGTTGGAATTTAAAAAACTAGTCATTATTTGCTATCTACGGTATAAACTGTGAACATAAAATAAGGGTTAGTCGACAGTTTCTGAACGCCCCGCTCCCACCTACGGGTGTTACTCACGAATAGCTAGCTTACTATTCACATGCTAGGGCAAAGATGAAGAGACGGCTACGTTTCAATGAGAAACGACCTAGGTGGAAATTAGGCTTTGCCCTCCCTTCGCTTTACTCAAGGATATGGGAAATATCGAAACTACCCCGCGAAGATAAAACCCGAAACCTCACAAAGTGTCACCCCTTCTCAAGCTCTTAATGAAGATCTAAGGATGACTTATCAGGATTCGACAAAACAAGCTAACTCACTCGCTTTATATAAATTATGGCATAAAGCCTTAATTATAAGAAAATATTTTTTCTTTGCCCCAACTATTAACCCATTTATCTCACCTTCATTTCCTTAGGAAAATATTTGGATTAATCTTTCTTTGGAAAAATTTTAATAAAATTTTCTTTATCAAATCTCTATTGATTTTTCTTTTAATTATTTCAAAATACCTCAAATTTCTAACACTTAGGAAATAAATTTTGAAATACAACATCAAGGCATCCTCAACCATTTTTTCAAAATTTAAGGAAAATACTCCATTATTTATTTTCCAAATTATTGGAATTTTCCCACAATTGCCTCAATTTTACATTAATTTAATAATTAATTTGGAGGCTAAAATACTCCTTTATTTATTTATTTAAACACAATTTATTTCATAATTTCCCAGAATATCAAAAATAATTAAACAAATAGAAAAAAATTAAAATAATAATAATAAAAAATCTCAACAGCAGGGGGGCGGGCAGCACCAGCCGCGCCCCCCAGCGCGCGCAGGCCGCGCGCACCGACGGCGCGCGTTGGCCACGCGAGCCATGCGCGCAGGCCGGCGCGCGTGCCTATTGCGCGCGGCCGCGCCCAGCACACTGCCACCCCTTTTTTTTTATTAAAAAAGTATTTTTTTTTCTTTTTAAACCCAAATTTTCCAGAATGCTTTTAACTTCAAATGGCTTCCAAAACATTCAAGTTTGCCACTATTCAACCACATTAAGAATTCATTACATATTTAACTAAAATAAATACAACATCATCCACTAAACCACAAAATACATATACTTCACATGCATTTCTCCTTGCTTCATTTCCTTCAACCTTTCAAAACTCTTTTTCCATTAGAGGATTCTCCACCTACATAGAGGTCACAGGACCTTATGAGCCAATGCTCAGTAAGGGTGCTATGCAAATGTAAATGTAACATGAGAATATAAACATGTAATGCAAATGCAATGCATATAATGGGTAGTCCTCCATGCCCTCATAACCACTTAGGTTAAGGCACCAACCAACCCCTCTCTCATCACTGGTCATCCTTATGGCCATAGGTCCACTAGAACACAAAACATGCAAAAAGACCATTACATGTAACTCATTCAAAACATGTACAAATGCAAGCAAAACCCCCACCACTTGGGGTTATCCCTTATTTCTTTTCTTCTTGAAGCTTCAAGCCTCCACTTGCCAAGACTCTCTCTTTGGCTTTCAATCACCTTAAGAAAAATATTCTTAAAGCATTTAAGATCTTGAAGACTAAAGAAATGAAAGAGAATGAAACTTACTTATTTTCTAGAAGAGATTTAACTCAAGACTTACCTCTTGCTTGCCTTTCTTCTTCCTTCTCCTAACCTTCTTCTTACTTTCTTTCACTTAACATGTGGGAAAACCTTGCACTAAAATGTCAACCCCTTATTTATAGAGATTTCTTACTCAATCCATGCCAAAACTTAAGATTACATCTTAGCCATTGGTTTTTCTTTAATCCAAGAGACTCAATCTCAACCCTCAAATACAAGCACAATCCTTGTGCTTCTCCCAAACTCAATCTTAGCCTTTGATTTTAAGAGAACTCATCTCTAGACTCTAGAGAAACACAATCCAAGAGACTTAGTCTCTTTAAATCTCATCCCTTGATTTTCTTTGGAGGTTAAATCCTCATCCTCCCTTATATTTCTTCTTGAAATTATCCTACCCATGTGGCAATCCATGCCATTGGTAGGCTTAAATCCCAACCATTGGATTTCTTTAAATTTCAAGACTCAATCACCACCATTGGATCAAGGCTACATTTCTCAAAATTCCCTAATTTTTCAAAATTAATAAATAATGACTAATTTCAAGATTGACCATTTTCTCCATTTTCCATTTAATTTAAATTCCATAACTTTTCAAGCAATTAATGGAGACTATTATCTTTTTCCTTTTGATTAAATTTAAATTGCTCTTGAAAGACATAATTCATTTTTCTTTGGCATTTAATTTAATCCACCATTTTCTCACATAAATGCATGACTAATTTCCATTTAATATGAATTTCTTTTAATTCACTCCATAATGACTCTCATTAATGCTTGAGAGACTAGTTTCTTTTTCTTTTTGAATTTCTTTAAATCCCACTCTTGCTTCACAAGATCATGCCAAGTGTCCCATTACACTTAATCAACAATTTTATTATTCCCAAATTAAATTAAATCTCATTCCATGAGATCTTGCCAAGTGTCACAAATCTAACCATACTTGGCTTCCATTTTATTTTTCTAATTATCTATACACTTAATCAAGAATTAAATTCTCCAAAAATCAATTCTCCAATATAAATAATTTCTTCAAAAATAATTTATCTTTTTATGGGATGGAACTCCAAATTATCGGTTTGCCCTCTTAAGGCATCCTATATGTTATGTGCATTCTCTTTAATTCAAGGGCAATTATGAAAATTTCCATATACCAATATTTTCTTAATTGATAATTTTATCATAATTCCTCAAGGGTATTACAGTTTCTAATTAAAATTAAAGATTTAGCGGACAGATTCATAAAAACTATTGACAAATGCCTTTGCACATATATTGTCTGTCGACAGATGCTCTCCAAACTATCGACAATTTCAAGGCATACTAAAAATATGCTTTTTAACTGTCAACAGAATCCTAGTGGATTGTCGACAGTTTGATGCATTTTTCCAATGCTTCTCAACAGATGATCTTTAATGCACTCAAAAATCATTTCTTTTGATTTAAAAGATATTATATTGAAATTTCATTTTGATAATCATGAACTAAGAGATTAATTTCCAAAACCCATGATTTCATTGAATCACATAAAATTTGAATTTGATCTAGATATTCATAAACTAAGAAATTAATTTCCAAACAAAATATTTATATCTTTACAAAGATTCAAATATCCTTAGAAATTTACTTTAACAAGATACTTGATTTTTATATTTGCTTTAAATTCTCAAGCCAATGTTTAAAAAATATTTTGAAATATAATTCTTTATTTTTCCAATCTCCTAAATCATGAACAACATACACATATATATGTATTAGAAAATATTTTGACTAAACTTCTTGAAGCTTGGGATTAAAAATGAGTTTTGATTAAAATGATATTTTTTGGAAATTATACCTTGAAATTGATTTTTGTTTCTAAACCATATACTCTGATTTAGAGATATGAATCATTTGTTTCTCATCATCAAAATCAAACACAAGAGTAAAATGCTAATCTATCATTATGTACTACCTGAAAGATGTGCTTACCCTAAGCAAGTATCGCAAGAGATTCATAAGGTTTTTGAAAATGTTTTTCAAAAACATGTAAATGCAATGGAAATGGAATGAAAAATCTCTTGCTAACTTAGTTGTTTTAATCATGTGCATATTTTCATTCGAAATGAAAAGTCATAATAGTAACTTTTACCTTATGGAGAGATGTTAATGACAGTTGTTCCTTTGTGCTTTGAACTGAACCCTTCAAGCCTCTTTCACGAGTGTTGTTGCAAGGATACAACAATTAAAATTTATGTTGGTGTTAGTGACTTAATGCTAGATTTAAATGACATTTAGTATGCGTGTTGGGCCTAATGATATGACTTGCTTGTTATTTAAATGTGTTAGATTTGAATAGCTATGGCACCAACACCAAGAGGGAGGCGAATTGGGTTGTTTTAAAAAATTGATTGAACTTGAAAATCCTTTTGATGAAAAATGAGATTTTAGAACAAGTAAGAATTATTGAGATGCTTGGAATAATAAATGAAAGAAAGAGCACAAGTAAAGAAGATACACAATGATATATAGTGGTTCGACTTAAACCAAGTCTAATCCATTACCTTAGCTCTTCATTAAGGATTTTTCAATCAATCCACTAAAAACCTCCTATCTCTTCGGATAGGTCCTCTAGCAACAAGCTAGGAAATTACAACGAGATACAAGATAAGAGAGGATCTGAGAAACAAAATTCTTAGTTACAAATTCTCTAAAAAATAAAGACAAGGCTTGATAATGAATTTAACAAAATGAATACAAAGCCTTGGAGAGAAACTAAATATACCAATGAAGCACAATAATGAATTTAGCACTTGGGAGCTTGTAATGTAGTCTCTTGGTTGGTTTGAATCACCCATTTGACTTGTATTTATAGAGTCTTGAGAGCCCATTCACGAATCTTACCATTGGTAGTGGAAAAACCACTTTGGGAGAGTGGAAAAGCTAGCTGTTACATGCTATCTGTGACGAATCGGTCGATAACTTCATCTAACCCATCGACAAGTTCATAATACTGGTCGACAGGTTGTGATGTAGAGGCGGTCGACAGCAAACAACTGAGAGCATGTCGAGCAACCGGTCGACAGGTCCATATAACTGGTCGACAGGTAGGAACAAATGGTTGACATATTAGAATATATATTACAATTGCTTGAGGATACAATTCATAGCATGTATACATCACAACTTATTTACATTTCTTTAGTTTAAGTAAATGTTCTCATTTTATTTTATTTGTATTTTACCTTCCATTTACTTTAATACATAAATGTAAATAAGAAAATACCCCCCATTTGGATTCAATAAAAATATTTAAAAAATCAAAAATCAAACCAATAAGAAAGTAGAATTTTGGTTTTAATCCAAATTCAGGATTTAGCAATTTCACCACTCCCAAAATACATATCTTCTATTTCTTAAAAAATTCATTTTAACAACAATGAATATTAGATATCAAAATACCAGGAGATAGTTTTTCAAAATGAAAATATTTTCATATATGTCTTCTTATAATGTACTAATCTTTCAGACTTAGAAAAAATTATAGATCATTCGATTTTCATTTTCACATAGGTACTTGAAATTGATTTTTGTTGAAAACCATAAACTTGACTCATGACTTGGGGATCAAAACTAAATGATGTTTTTCATCATCAAAGCTAATCACAAGTATAAAACATCAAAATGGTCATATTTTCATTCATAACTCCCCATTTATATAGGAATGAATCCCTAGATATGATGATCTTTATTCTTACGTTGTTAAGAATATGTGACAAAGATCTATAACACAGGAGTTCTTAAAAGTATTCCTAGCTAGTCCCAAGATTTCTTTAAAGGGGATTAAGATTAATCGATTATGGACTAGCACATGGGCTACTACTTTTGATTAGAATGAGATAGTAATGATAAAGGATGGTGAGTCATATACCATATTGCATGAGATGTAGATAATAGATATGTAAGTAGGTGTTAGTTAAATATATACTAAATGCGATGCCTGTAACATATCACATGCTTGAGATGATTAATAATCTATTACTGAATTTTGATTGTGTATCTGGTCCTTTGACCAGAAGTGACAAAGTTGTCTTGTACACTAGTGTCAAGGATTTTCTGTTGAGTGGTGTATGGAGGTAGATGCTCACTGATGGGATCCATTATCTTATGGTGTAGGGTGAACATCCTATGCAATCTCGGTTGGTCGATGATTGTAGAAGTCATTGGCCAAGGCACACATGATTGGAAAGAGTTTTTAATCCTAAAAAGAGTTCTGATGCATAATCTCGATCACCCTAAACTGGATTTTCGCATAGTTATCGAGTCCTGTGAGTTTAATCTGTCCATAGCTCTCACTTGGTCAGGATGTTAATCAGTGGAGGGACTATAGTGCACAATAATCAAGAGGTCTAAATAGGTTTACAAGAGGTTTTGACTTTATTTCCATTATGATCGTCCTAAGTCCTTATTAGAGGATACTTAGGATCTTTCAAGATGCTTTGGAGAGATGGAGATATCGTCTTAGTAGATCGAAATGTTTGATCAGCATCAAAGAGTTGATTTTTCCTTATTGCTACATGACTGTGAATCTAGAAGGTCACACCCTAAGTAAGTATTAGTGCTAGATTAATAAATTTGAGCTAAACTGTTCTTTAATCATTAAGTGTTATTGGAGATTTAATTACTATTAAAAGGTAGTGGTTGATAAAACCATCATCAAGAGTTAGTGAGGCTTTTAGTAGGATATTAAATATGAGAAAAGTTCTAATATAATGATATTAAAAACATCATTAAGTGTGTGATTAATTCTAATATAATATTATTTATATAATTATTTTACAAGTTATATATTATATATAAAAATTAATTAATTAATTAATTAATTAAAGGAGCATATTAGCTTTGAAAAGTCAAAAAGGGCTCTTGAAAGCCAATTGATTTGAAAAGGCAAATTGAAGAGCAAGGAGGCATCAGGCACGTGATGGCCTACGATTGAAATTGAAATGGGGCAGGTGCATCAAGAAGAAAATTAGAAGGGGAGAAATATTCTCCTTCTCCCCCAAGCTGTCGATATATATATATAATCTATATATATATATTATTATTATTATTATTATTATCAGACAACAACCCCTTCGTCCGAGGTCTCTCTCTCTTTCTTTTCTCTTTGTTTCTTTTTTTTCACTGTCCGTCCAGCAACACAAGCAGTCGTCTCTTCCTCCATTAATCTCTCTTTCTCTCTCTCTCTCTCGGCCTCTATGCCACACGTATGTATATATATATGTGATATATTATATGAAATGGGTTGTTAGGCATTATGTGTAACACCCCTTTTTTTTGGACATTAAATGACTTAGAATTTCGGGAATATTTTTTTTTTTAACATAATACATCTAATCCAACAGACATAAATCAATTCCCGACAGTCTCGTTTCACCTTCTCAGCATATCAAACTTAGAATCATTAAGCTAAGACATACAACACCATCATAAATGCAAAAGTTAGATCGTAACCTCAAATGGAACATAACCGAAACCATTTATTCATAACATGAAAGTCGTACCATCATTTAACATGACATTATCCAAAATAAAATACATCATAAACCAAAAGACATTCTATGAACCATCTACAAATAATCGTCACTCCTCGGCAATTCCTTTCCATTTGGCACCGCTGTTTTCGCCTGGAAAGTTTGAATATTCTAGAAACAAAGTCCAAATAAAATGTTGAATCATCTAAGTGAGAGTTCAAAATAATTTCATGAATGTATGCACGACATGAAACAATACTGACATGTCCCCGACATATCCCAATCCAAGAAAATCTCACACAGCACTTAACCCTAACCGGAAAAATGCAATCTCTCTAAAGGCAACACAACCACACTAACACATTAGCATAACACGGTCCTAGCTTACGGGGGCAACATCAATGCCTCTCTTTGACACAACCAAAAACTATCGTTACCACTTCTGACATGGAATGATCAACATCAATTCAGGAACTTGGGGAGCCACTCCAAAATTATGTCAAGGATTACGTTTCCACCCAAAAACACATCGGATCACGTCAACACAAACCTTGACCACAAAATGATCAACACTATTCTTGAGAATCCATGTCCATCTCGGAAACAATGCGATCGCTCAAAGGAACTTGAGGTGGTGTCCACTCGCACCCTCGCCACTTCAATCGATCCAGGGAGGTGTCCATTCTCAGCCCCGCCAGTTGTGAACCCGCTAGGGTGGTGTCCACTCTCAGCGCTCGTCACAAGTGGGCATTAATCCTTGGCACGTTTCCCTAATGCTATCACTCAAGTACCATGTTATAAGTTGACATCTCACATACCACATAAACAACACAAAAACATGCCTATGCATGTCGTACATTTAGCCTTTTACGTGCCAATTACAATTTGTAATTTGAATCCAACATGACTTAAACTCTAATTGTAACCAAATGATTGGAACAAACAAAACAGACTAATAAAATAAGCAACTCAATATTTAAGCTTTGGAACATTAACTAGAATGAGTAGTTTGAATTCCACACGACTCAACTTTTATTTTTTCTACTTTGAGTTCTACACGACTCAACTTTTACTTACTTGGAACGTAATAGAATTTAGTAAATTTTAATATTTATTGAATTAATTTGTAATTTCACCATTTTTTTAAATTTAGTATAAGAAAAATAGAAATAAGAATTTCAAGCCATTCGCAATCAACATACTTAGGACAAAAATTAGTGCGTACTTGTATGTATTATTTATTAACTTCGTATTTTGAGTCGACATCATGTTGTCATACTTGTCTTTGAAAAAGTGCCAATAGAATATTAAATTAAAAATAAAACTTCTCACTACTCATAAATTTATGACAATTATTAATGGAACTCATTTATGGGCATAATGTTTTCTCGTAAAAAGACCATTAAACTCTGAATTTTTGTTGTCATCCTTTAGAGGAAGTCACTTAAGTCATTGGGCTAGTGGCTTAGAGTGGTCGGCTTATCATCAACTGTAGCTGCATCGAGACATAGCATTTGCTTGTAATATCCTCTTCAACCCCAAAGTCGAAAGGCTGCATCCATGGCTTCCTTCCACGAATACCCTACCACTATGTAAACAACAAAATGAACATCAATTAAGTAATGCTAATGTTGTTGGCTCAGATGCAACAAATAGATGATAGATCTAAGGTGAGCATATCAAATTGATCAGATATAGAAAAATAAACACAAAATTGTCTAATTTTCTATTGATAATATAAAATACTCACATGCATTATTGATTATGTGCCAAAGAATAAGAAAATAAAAGAGTAAAGACCACTTAAAAATACTCAATTTCTAAAAGGGTCCAGAGAATACTTGATTTCTATCCTAAACCCACCTAAAATAAAATGGTCACGTGCATTAGTTTTGTTAGGTTATTATGGTGCCCAATTAAGCCAAATAGTCAGTGAATGTGTGAAGAAATAGATCTCTTGTTACAAAAGTCACTAGTAGGTGTTACCCAACCCCCTCCCCCCCTCCCCCAAACCCCCGATATAGTACTGTACCTAGATTTAAGGGTCCCTATGTACGGTGGACAAAGGGTCACTGAATAAAATTCAAGAAGCATTTTCATGAAGGAATGGGTGACATTAAGTAAAAGAAAATTACTAGAAAAAAAAAACACAAGAAAAAGGAATTTTGCCAAGGTTCAGGATCTCTTAAAGAATAACAATGTGAAATCAATCCAAAATCCAAATAGAAATTGCACAATTAATCAATAATAGATAACCATGCAACATGCAATAGTTTAATGGTAGTGGGAGCATTGAGAAATACTTACCTTTCGGGTTATGGGTTATGATTCCCAACCGTGTCAACGGTTGGGTGGTCCTAGAGAATGATTGTAACATTGCGAGTAAGATCCTAACAAGGTATGAGATTGTCTTCGTTGCTCTCTTGTAACACGAGATTTCTTAATATATATCAATCTTCTAAAAAGTATTTTTAGCGTAAGAGGCTTCTCATATTGCGAGGGTTGAGAAATGGTCGTATCAATATATAACCTTTCCTTTGCAAATTTTTGTAAATAATCTGTTTTCATCCTCCACCCACGTTTCCTAAAAAAAATAAATATGTAAATGTGATATCTTAAAGTGAATAAATAATATCAAGACATAGCTGAAGAAACAAAATACATTGATAACTCAATCATTAATAAACATCAAATACTTCAATAGGGTACCATATGATGATTAAATAGAATTCTTTAAATATATCATATTCATATATAAAAAGCATATCTTAACCTCCAATGAGAAATTTTCTACGAACTTTCACTATAAAAGAGGGATTATTCAAAATTTGTATTTCAAATTTGAAAAAAAAGTGAGATGCACTTTCTATTGCTTCCAAAACATCAAGAAAGTAAATTTCTATGTACCTTTGATTTCTTCGATCTTTAGGGGGATCTCTACTTTTTGAGACAAGCATACTCTTCGATATTTCAAAATTAAGAAAGATGAACAACAAGGCAATACGATGACAGAGCAAAGAAAAGTGATGAAGCCTTGTACTATCAAGGTAATAGATTTATACCAAATTACGACCAATGCATGTCATACACTTAGCCCTTTAGGTGTCAATTACAAGTTGTAATTTGAATCCAACACGACTTAAACTCTAATTGTAATTGAATGATTACTATAGAAAAAACTTTATGACGTAAGACTAATAAAATAGGCAACTCAATATTTAAGCTCTGGCACATCAACTAGAATGAGTAGTTTGAGTTCCACATGACTCAACTTTACTTTTCTAGTTTGAGTTCCACACGACTCAACTTTTACTTACATGGAAAATAATACTATAAAAAAAACCTTTGCCTTTCTTTTACACCTCTTACGGGAGCAACTTCATAATCAAATGGAAAAATAGAAAATAGTATTTTGTTACCTATTTTTAAATATTTGAAATATACTTCAAAAATTTGTTTTAATATTTCTTTTCCCCCATTACTCATAGTTGGCAACCTAATATCGCCAATGATGAGGGTTAAATCCCACAAGAATGAAGGCCTAAAAAAGCTAAAGAAAACAAGGCCCAATAATGACAAAGCCCAAGCCTATGAAAAGAAAGAAGAAAATATCTCAAAACTTAGGAAACAACTCAATCTCCAAGAGACTATCTTGAAAACTATCGACAATTTCCTAAGACTATCGATTGTTTTGCTAGAACTTGGTTCTCTCAAAGGGGATTTACGCCAGTTTTGAGAAGAAGGCTAACAAGAAAGGCTTCAGGAGAATAAAAGATCTCTCGAAGACCTCTCTTTCTTGTAAGAAAGTCCCAAAAATTATGAGAACACAATGCCAAATTTTTTTCTTGAAATGTCGTAAGGGATAAGCCTTATCCATAGGAAGTCCAAATCCTAGTAGATCCTTGAATACCATGGATGCTTATCCTCAACAACCAAACTCCTCTATAAATGAGAAATCACTCATTTAGAAAAGGCATGCCACTAATATTGATTCAAGAGCACTGTAACGACCCGCTCCCACTTACAGGCGCCACCGGTAAATAATCGACCGGATTACTCACCCGACGAACCACCACTGAAGGGTTGGACTATGTTTCAACAGAAACGCCCTAGGTGGGAACTAGGCTTCGTCCTTCCCTTCGCTCCACTCAGGAATCGGTCCAACTCAAACAAGAAAAACTCAGCGGACCAAGACCCAAAACCCGAGTGAGCTTCACCTCTCTTCAGCTCGCCCTATAGCAAGCCAGAGGTGACCCAGGCACAAAGCTAGCATAACAACATTTCGCTGAGTATTGGGGATTTATGAGAACATACCTCGCTGGCCTTTACTCGGTCCGAACTTGGCTTCAACAACTCAAGCCACATATAAATCGCGCAAACTCACAATCATCTATCCCATTGATGATTACAACAATTAGATACATCTTCGCTCAATAATACATACATTTACTCACAAGAGTATACATACACAACACCCATCTGGCTACATACAAGCATTAAATTAACTCGGGTAACACAGCTAGTTGCCACAACGGCCTCCCGGCGCCATCCCTGCTTGCATCCGGACTTGCATCATCTACACATGAGGTAAAACCTCATGAGTCACAAAGACTCAGTAAGGGTGCAATGCATGTAAATATGAATATAATCATGTTTATGTATGCCAATGCATGCAAATGAGGCTAGGCTCACACATCCTCACAACCCACTAAGGTTTGAGGCATCAACCTATCAGCCCCTACCACACTAGTCCTCCATATGGCCATTGGTCCACTAGGTCTTGCATCACACAAGATATAACCACTACATGCCAATGCAACATAAAAACATTATCAGACATATTTACCAACTTGCGAGGCCACCTCCACATGGGGCCGTCCCTTACCTGGCTCAAAGCTTCATCTCTGCCTCGGTACGAATTCCAACCTGAATCTCAAGCTCTTCTAGGATCACCGTCTCCCCGGTTGAGCCTCAATTAATTTGAAGGAGAAAACTGATCAGACGCCCACACCGACGTTGGCTCCCGAGCTGCCACTTGCGCTCAAAATCCCATTCTCGAGCTTCCAGCATGCTCCACAAACCCCAATTTAATTTCTAGAACTTTCCCCACTATTTCTGGAATTTTTTTTTTTTAGGATTTTCTCCTATTTTTTCTCAAATTTTCAGATTTTCCCTTATTTCTTTTATTTTCTTTTTCCCGCGCCTTCTTCACTGTTCATCTTCTCCTCCATTTCTCCTCTCCGCGGCTGCTTCTTCCCCGTGCACATACAGGGCCGCGCTAGCTGCTGCGCACGACCGCCCACCAGCCACCGCCGCTGGCCTTCGCTGCCATCACCTCCAGCCAATGGCCGGCCGCCTCTAACCGCCGCATCACTCGCTGCAAGCGTCCTTCTCCCCTACGCGTTGCAGCCATGGCCGATAGACGAAGCTTTTGGCCGCCTAGCAGCGGCTGCCCGCTGGTTCTCCAGTCGCCTTCGCCCCCCCTATTGCTCGGCCATCGCTGCCTCCAACCTTGCCTCAAGCTCCTGCAACAGCGGCCATGGCCGCGATTTCTTTAAGCCGCCGCTGCTCGGATCGCTGGAACGGCCAGCCCAGGCCGACCGCCATCTCTCCCGACCCCTCTCTCTCTCTAAATCTCTTGGCCCAGCTCCCTCTCTCGATCTCATCTCTCTCTCGGCTCTCTCACAATGCCTCGGCCAGCACTACCTCCCTCTTCTCTGTTTTTCTCTGTTTCACGCGGCCAATGCTTCACAGAGAACCAATTTAATTTAAATGCTACACTGTAGCATACTTGGCCACCAAGCCAACCACAATTACACTTTAATCCCCCAATTACATTCCTTAATTCCACTTAAGAGAATTGTTTATTACACTTGGACCCTCCAAGCCATTAATTAATTACTATCAAGCTTCACAAATCTTAATTTTTTACAAAATTAATAATCGACTTTCTACTCGATAATGTCGATTTCGTCCCTGCACCTGCACGGAACCTTTATTCGACCCGAAGACACTTAAGGGTTGCCTTACTCAGAAAACCGAACCACCTTTAGGGTCCCCTTAGCTTCCAGGAGGTCCCCTCCGCCTATTCGGTATTGGCACCCACTCTTGTTTATACAGAATTTATTCCGAAAATTATTCCCGGTCGGACCGCTTCCAGCGTCATTAATCTGATCTCGAGACGCTCATCAATCTCTTGCCCTCTTCCCTGGACATCCAAGTCCCGAGGCACCCCCTGCCACCAACTCGGCAATCTTCATTAATTAATTTCTTAGAACCGATTCTTGGGCTTCCCGGAACACCCGAGATCCTTTCAAAATAATCAAAAATTATTTATTTTCAATACCATGTAATACCGGATATTACAAGCACTGCAACATTTTTTAAGCATTCTCAAGAATTTGATTTAAGTATCAAAGTGTTCGTGTAGGGAATACCCTACACCCTCTGACAATGTTGTTCCTTACAAGAATTTATAAGCATAAAGACTATTTCCTAGAAAATAATTATTATTGTTGTATCTAGGCAACAACAATTAGTGTCATTTGTGAGAATCAAATAAAAAAGCCTAAGAAAAGGGTTTGCATAAGATCTTAAAGCCACACGTAACAAACTCAATGAGGAGGGTCTTGATGTTGACAACCATCATAATCTAAGACTTTAGGAGATTGTTCCATCTAACGTTCCCAAGGCTTCCAAGACAACTCCTCAAACCATCATTCTCAACTAATATGTAGTCTTGAAACGATGCAATGAAAAGAGCTTTGAAAATCTTTGGGAGATGACTACCTTCCTTATGAACACTCTCCCACAAACTCTAGTTCCTCATATTTTATAATATTATGTGATAGAATGGAAGTGCTATGGCACACACCCAAGAGGGGGGTGAATTGGGTAATTTAAAAATCTTTGATAGAACTTAAAATCTTTTTGATACAAATGAGGTTTTAGTGAGTTAAAGCATAAAATATGTATAGAATGACAAATGCAATGCTTGAAGGATAAACATCAAGAAAAATAAAGAACACAAAAGATTTATAGTAGTTCGACTTAAATCAAGCTTAATCCACTACGTTTCTTAACTCCTCACTAAGGATTTTAAACCAATTCACTAAAGCATTCTACTTGATCCCAAGTAAGACCTAGTCCAAGACTAGGATATACAACCTTTTATATTTAAGGTAGGCCCTCTAGCACACTTATTAGGAAATCAACCTCCTACTTACAAAAGTAAGCTCTCTAGCTATACAAGCTAGGAAATACATGAATTGAATAATAAAGAGAGAATCTAAGAGATGAATCTCTTAGTTACAAGGTCTCTCAAAATGATACAAATTTAAAATTTAAAATCTCTTATTTATATGTTTTCATCCATAAAAAATCTCCATGTGAACTGACTCGGACTCACTGAAATATAAATTTAAAATTGTACTACATGCATACTCGTACACTGGCGAGTATAATCGCCCTACACTTGCTTTAATAAGAGTATTAATGTTTGATGAATTTGGTTGTAGTTTTGATGAATAAATGTGCAGGGTAGCGTAGCAGTCAATTCGCGGTAAGAGTTCGAGGCAAAAGCTCGCGGAAAGAGCTCGTGCCAAAGGCTTGTTACAAGAAGGCATATAAGCATGAGCTCGCGACAAAGATTGGGGCAAGAGTTCAAGGCAAAAGTTGGCAGAAAGAGCTCGTAGTAAAGGATCACGGGCAAGAGCTTGTAGGAAAGAGCTCGCAGTGTAGGGCTAGCGAAAAGGGCTTGAGGTAAGAGCTCATGCAAGAGCTCGCATAGAGTTTGCGGCCAAGGGCTTGGGGTAAGAGCTTGCAGAGAATTCGCGGCCAAGGGCTTGGGGTAAGAGCTTGCAGCAATGGATCGCGACAAGAGCTCGCGAAAAGACTTATGGCTAGAGCTCGAAGAAGAGTTTGAGGCTAGAGCTCGCAAAAAGAGCTCGTAGGAAGAGCTTAGGGCTAGAACTCACAGAAAAAGCTTGCGAAAAGGCTTGAGGCTAGGGCTTGAGGAAAGAGCTCATAGAAAGAGCTTAAGGCAAGAGCTCGAAGTTTGTTGGAATGGATTTCTCTCCTTTTGGATATATCTACTATATATAATATATATATATATGTAAGCTATCCAAATCAAACATGTATAATAACAAAGGCTATTCGGATCAGGGTATATATGTATTAGGGGCTATTTGAATGGGCTTCTTTATTTACATATATACATACAACTGATTGCTCGATGCAGAGATGAACATAACCTCTGTATCTATACTAAACCAAAAATAAGCCATTCATAGAAAATAAATTTGGGGTAAAGCAAACCCCATTTGAAACATCAAAGGGACCTTAATATACTTAGTAAGGGGATTCAAAAGAAAAGGATGCTATAATAGGAGAAGAAGAAGTTACACGCAGAAACATATATACATATATATATATACATTCACAGTCATCACAGTAAGCCAAAATGAATATAGAAATCGCATCACTAGAGAGAAGGAATCAGCTAGCAATGTATAAGAGAACTTGCACTATAATTATAAGGGGAGTGCAAGAAGAAACTTGCATTGGAATAAGGAGTGTGTAAGCGAACTTGCCTGATGACTTAGCGATGCAAAAGAATCCCCTCTTCTCCTGAAACTCCTATCAGCCAAGACGAAGATACCCAGACGCAAGGTCTGAGGGAAGGAGAAATATATGGAATAAATTTGAAGAATGAGAGGATCAAACGTAGAAAGAGTACAGGGGGGTTGCAGTTGTAGATGGAGCATGAAGAGGGAAAGATGCACAGTCTGCACCTGTAACCTGGTCAAAATGACATGAATGCCCTTCTCTTCCAACGATGGCCCAAGGAAGACTAAGGGTAGAATCGATATTTGCTGGCTAATTTAATTTGTTATGATTTTCTTTTAAAAAAATTTCAAATCTCATTTCTCAATTGGGCTCAGCCCATGTTGTGGGCCATTCCATGGCCCAACTCACTGACCCAAATAATTCTCAACATCTAAGCCCATTCATAATATAATTAGAATTCTAAACGCAACTCAATGGCCCAATTCATTTGGACTTTTCCCACATTTTTTAATCCCATTTGGATGAGCTACCAAATTCTTATTTCCACTTACAATTTATTCCATAAAAAAAATATTTTCAATCCCCAATTAATTAAAGAAAAAACTTTGAGCCCATAATAAAATACCTGAAAATGTCTAGACCCCCTAACAGGTCGTTACAAGAAATGCCAAGCCAAGAGAGTTAACATACACAAAAATAGGCTAGATTTAACAGCTGAATTTTCATAGATCCAATTTTTAATTTTCTTCCAAAATTAAAAAACACATTGTCAGTTGCCACCAACCACAGTGACTGGTGGTTTTCGGTGATTAGAGGCCTCTTTCATGTCTCTCGCAGTTGGTGGGCATTATGGCTATGGATCTTCTTCTTCATTGTTGTAATGTTGCTTGTAAAGTGATCAGGATGATCGCCATGGCCGTGAATGTTGCCTTTCATCATTACCGGTCATTAGTTTTCTCCTCTGACGCATCATCTCCGACTGCGACCTCTTGAGCGCTTCCACCATGTTTAACCGACCATGGCCTTATGCGTATTGCCATGGTCGCTAGTCTTTATTGCTCTACCATGGTCGACGATAGTGATGGTGGTGGTGGGCGCAGTTGACGACGACTCGTGACGGTGAGGGCGGTGGCGGGTGTGGTCGATGACCAAGTCTTGAGAAGGAAGGGAATATAGGAGAAAGTAGAAAAGAAAGGAGAGAGAGAGAGAAAGAGAGAGACAAGAGATCTGTGTGCAAGATTGGTGGGGGAGGGGGGAAGTGTTTTCTGTATCTTGGTGTTTTTAGTGTATTTTGGCTGAAAACACCCAAAACAATATTGTTTTGGGTTTCCTTTACAATTTTTTTCTTGTTTTCGAAAATACGTTTTTGAAAATAGTAAAGTAAATGTGTTTTCAATTTTTGAAAAACTGAAAAGTCAAAACGGTCTGAAAATAACAAATAGAACATAGCCTAATTGTCCACAATTTAAAATTCATGATATGCTCAGGCTAAATAGTTAAAATTCAATAAATACATGGTCTGCTGACTTAGTCTAAAAATAAACATTTGAAATAAAGATATAAAAACCAACAATAAAATCCAACATACACTTAATAGTTAGTGTAGGTTGAGTATAACATATTGCAAATTAAAATTATATATGGATTCAAGTCCTACTAAACTCTGTTATTGTTTAGATCATCTCACCTCATATAATTTATGAGTTAAGTGGAAAGGATACTGTTACTAATAATGATAGTAATTATCAATGGGACTACAAATAAAAATAAAGAGAAAAATGGTCTTTTTATTTGAGAGAGAAAATTATAATAATAAGAATGTTAGCCAAACTTTTTGAACACTTCATTTTGACCAATTGTCTTCTTACGATGCCATCTCATTATTGGCGAAGTTATTTTTGACAAAATTTCAAATTACTAAAACTTTTAGAGGACAAAAGTTGTCTCAATGACAATGAAGTGCCAATAAGAGAGGGAGAATGATAAAAATATAAAGCCTAGCAACTTTTATGCTAAAACTATTAACATTTAGTTTTGTACCAAATTGCGTCCTCGTTGAACAAGATAAATAGTATATAAGAAGCAAGTTATCTGGAATTTAGATATAGTTGCGATCAAATTATGAATACTACATCTATCATGATTATTGAATATTTTTTTTAATTAAGAAATGACTTTAATTAGAAGGTGAATTATACTTTATAAATGTACATCTTGTTGTTGTGACTCTTAGAGATTAATCACCCCTTATCCACAGAAATGTTTTGGGGGCGTCGTTTCTTAACTATGTTTTATATTAAAAATCACATTTACAAAAATTTCCCTATATATTTTTTAATTTACGTATTTCTCTATATTTGTATTTCTTACTTTTTCTGAAAAATGCCCTTTTCCCATTTTTGCTTCATGTCATTTCATATTCGTTTTTCATTTTTATTTTTGTATAATCTTAATCATCGCAAAAGATTTTAGGATTTAAGATAAAAAAAAAAAACTCTAATAGTTGTCCTCCAATGTACATTTGAGGTTGTCAAGCAAAAAGATATGCATTTGCTTTGGTTCTTAAATTTGTGTCCTATTAGAATTCCATACATTTTCACTAAAATTTTAATAGAAATTAAGCAAAAAATTAGTAAATTTTAAAAACTGTTGCTGGGACATTTGAAAAAATAGCACCTTATATATTTTATTATGTAATTGATATTTAAGTTAAACTTATTAAAAATTCATTATAAAATTAATATATGGATTAAAGTTAAATCATGTTTTTTAATTTGCCCTCATTTTATCTATTTATTTATAAATTATAAATTGATTAATAAAAATAGCGAGAGAGAATACAACGTGAAACATAACAAACCCTGATTTCCAAATCCATTCTTACAAACCTTAACAACCCAATCCAATCGCCTACGTCCTATTGTCGTTGTTAGACTCGTCAGTCGCCTCTCCTAACAAACAAGTCCTATTCTCTTTTTCTTTCCTATTCGTTGTAGATTGCAAATGATCTCGCCCTTATCGCCTCTTTGTTCGTCAACGATTGCAACTCTTTTATTCTGTTTCGTCTCTCAAATCGTCAGCGACTATAATTGAGCTACTCATCTTACCCCTTTGCTAAATCTCTTATCCATCATAGTGTGATTGTATTATATGATTCGTTTTGTTAACCTACTCCACACTTTGTTGCATTTCATAGTGTGATTGTAATATGATAACAATCTGACCCATAATATATGTTGCTAGATGTTTATCCATCTCAGACCATGGACATACTTGAGCAAAGGAGATGGATGTGCAACAGATTGGCACCTCGTTGGGAAGGGCTAACAAATGAGTTCCTATGTGGGGTTGAGAATTTCATAGGTTATGTATGTGCTTGGCTATAGTTCACGTAGGACAATATTAAGTGCTTAAGGTGTTCGTGTGTTAAGTGTCAATGTAGGAAATTCTTAAAAGTCAATGAAATGAAGTTGCATCTTTATCAGAAGGGATTCATGGCCCATTACTATTACTGGACATGCCATAGGGAAGATGAGCCCCCTATGGAACCCCAGAACGGAGTCTATTGCACATAACAAAGCACATTGGGTTTACAAGGAGAATAAAAATGAATATGATCCAATGGTCATGGATGTTGCGAGTCCTTCTATTAAAGCCCAACTTCTGGAGAGCGAAGAATAAGACCCCAATGTAGATGCTCAAGGCTTCTATGAAATGTTAGCAAATGCAAGGACACCTATACATGATGGTTGTACTACTCACACCAAAAATTTCTACAGTGGTTAAGATACTTAGAATTAAGGTTGATTTCAACTTTCATGAGTAATATTATAATGCTTGGGTGTAATTAATAAAAAAGTTGATGCCAAAAGGCAACCGGATGCCCAAGGACTTTTACAAGACGAAGAAGATAGTTTCTAGGATGGGGTTTGGGTACCAGAAAATTGATTGTTGTGTTAAAATATGTATGCTTTATTTCAAGGATGATGCTAATGCAAATGAGTGTAAGTTTTGTCATGGCCACGATATGCAAACCGCAAGTAGGACTTGGGAAGCATAGGGAAGTTCCAATTAAACGAATGTGGTATTTACCTATAACACCAAGTGTTGTTTCCAGACTACAATAATTACATTTATTTGTCTAGAATCATCCAAAGAAAAGTCCTTCACCTAAGATGAGGGTTTGAGATGTTACAGGCGAGGTCAACTGGGTCTGAATCGGGTTGGAGTTGTAGTCCTAGAAAGTTAAAACAACTGAAGCTTGGATAGGGTCTTTAGGGCCTTCGGGAAGACTAACGTGGATTGTGTCTTCGACGCAAGAATAGAGGGATGCCCCAATGGGTCTTTGGGGGAGGTGAGCCTTTGGGGAGCAAGCGTTGCCTTACCCTGTAAACACAAAGGACGTCATAAAGGCACACAAGAGACTCCATAGTCCTAGGAGAGAAAGAGAGCCAGAATGGATAGAGAAGGGCCCAGCTCAGCGGGAGCTTCCATGGACCCACTTTCGAATGATTTTTTCAATTTCCTTGTGATAGATCTCTCGCCATCTCCTCCACCTATTGGCGGGATTATTGAGAAATGGGAGAGTCCACCATCATCTCCATTGAGTCTGGGGGCTCAAGTAGCTATAGCTGCTGGCTGAGCTGAATGGGAAATGAGGGAGAAGGCTGAGACCTGAGTTGAATTGGAGAGGCATCATGGCCAAAACTGGGCCATCAATAATTTACCTTTTTCGCAACTGACCGAGTGGCTTGGGAGAAAATAGTTAGCCTCAAAGACTGGGGCTCATATGCCCTTATTTCTCGACTTAAGACCAATCCATCACGAAGTGGTGCCAACAAAGGGTCAGGACTTGAGTGGGTGAGAAGTTTTGGTTCGCCCTAGGGTCTTGGACACTTATTCAATTTTGGAGCTGTGTGTTATGATGAGGCTTATGTACACCTCGATAATGCCACGCAATGAGGCGAGGTATATACGGAGTACTAAGAGCCAACTGGATATGGTGGAACAATATTTGGCTGAGGTATGAGAGATTTCAAATTTCTTTTTAATGCTTCCCTTACATTTATTGAGGTTAATATTTGGGCTTTCACTTAGCAGGGAATATAGTGCCAGGTGATGGCCACGGCGAATGGTTGGGTAGACTTATCCAAGATAAATGCAGATAAAGCCTGGATGGTCTACCGCCCCCTTCACCAAAGAGACAAAATAAAGTGCCTGGAGCACTAGGTTCGGGGCCTCCAAGAATACATGATGCAAGCTTTCTGGATCAAGCTCAAGGTTGAGGAGGGAAAGAGGGAGAAAGATTTCCTAAAGGGAGATGTTGAGTGACTTGGAGAGATTGAGGCATCATTGATAGGGGTCAACTCCACCTTATCTGCTAAACTTAAGCGAGCCTTATACAAGAGAGATTACACCCGCTCTCAATTTTAGGATGAGAGAATGCGAGCTGAGGAGCTATCCGATCAGCTCGAGGGAATGAGCATTGAGGCCATTAAGGCCAAGACAGTTAGGGAATATTGGTTGTCCAAGGTGTGCCATGAGGATAAATAAAGGTATGCCACGGGCTTTACAAATTATGGGTTTTATTTAGCCTAGGGGTACTTGGAGAGAACGAATCCGAGCATCAATTTTTCTAACGTTGTCTTTTCGATTGACAAGATTATAGGCATCCACAACTGGTTGGAATATGAGGATCCTGATTCCATAGCTCCGGAGGCATTTTTGAACGAGAATGTGAGGGATCTCTTAGGAAACTAGCGACTGTGTAGCCTTCGTTTCTGCCTTAATTCAATCTGTAGAGTCGCAAGCGTGAACTCCTCCAAGTTGGTCCACACGATCGACCCTTTCCACGAACTCCTCGAGTAGTGTTAGCAACCCTAGGCACCTCTTGAGAGATCCAAAATTTTTCTTTTTTTTTTCCAGCTTCTTAAGTGACATATTTATAGAGTTAAAAACACTAATCGTGCCTTGGAAAACCCCTAAACAATTTAGGCCCAGCCTTTAATCACATTGGGCCGACTCTCTCTTTTAAATTGTGGAACGGGCTCGGCCTAAGTGTGTGACCCCTTAGGTCCACCATTGGACTAGATGTAGGTTCAATTCTATTGGGCTATCTCAAGTCCCAACTTATTAGATTAATTAAACTCTTTAATTAAACTTATGGGCTTCTTAATTAACACATCTCATGAGCTTCTTAATTAAACTCTTTAATTAATAGTTTTAGAATTAATCAAATTAATTCTAAAACCCTACATATCATGGTTAATGTCTAGCAACATGCCATGAATACCTAGCCAATGATGAAAAAACATGGACTTTTTCAATTGCAATTACTGTGCAATAAAATCCTTTCATCAATCTATATCCCGATTGAATTTAGGGTATGGTTTTATGACAAGACCCTAATCATTCAATAACTATGTATCCATTCCAAATTTATGACTTGATAGGTAAAATCAAAACACCTTTTGATTTCCCCCCACCTTGGGTAAGGATTTCCTCAGTCATGAAATCATCAGAATACATAGGACATCTTCTCATCTTATCGATAAGTGATGAATCCTATTTCGACATTCATAAGCCTTCATATGTGATCAGATTACGCCCAGTGATAATTTGTTAATGACTCCATTAGAATCCAAAAAAGAACCAAAGCGTAACCAGTCAAATATAAGACTACCATGATGTCTCGAGTCTAAGGATCAATCTGTACTATTGCAACACAGGAATTCCAATTTGACACAAAACAAAAACCATTAGGAATTTTGTAGCGGATCAGTTCAGTGTACTTATTTTTATAATTAGCACCCACATATATGCACTAGTGTCCACACACCAATGTCCATGAAACAAGACATTCTCCTGATTGAGCATGCATCATATGTGCTAGTCTATCTGAGTTATTAGTGTCTAATCCTAATAACTCTATGACTAGGAATATTTAAGATTAAGGCTTGTAAGGAATATGTTTCATGATCGTCATCTCTATGCACAACCATATTCCATGAGCCTATTTGATCTATGGACTTTGTCAAGTATGGATTGCAATAAATAATGACGACAGCCATTAATGACAAATAAAAACATAATACCTTGCAATAACAATTGATTGAAGATAAAGAATCAAAATGTAAAGTATGATCAATTACATGTAAATATAATTGGCTTGTGAAGCATAACTCTAACAGGATCTTGCCAAACCTATTAGCATCTGGAACCCATACATACTGGAGTGGGAGACACCAGCCAATCACGAAGCTCCCCAGGGGATAGAGGCAATAGATGCTTCGACAAATATTGAAGTTACAGACTTGGATTTCACAGAGGGGGCCTATGACAACCCCACTCTCGAAGATCCTATAACCAAGAAATCTGAGAGGAAGCACCAAAAAGATTGATACAAATATAAACTTAAATAAAACATTCCCAAAACTTTTCTCATTCAACAACAGAAGCAAAATAAATGATAATTAAATCACAACTCATCTAATCATTCACATTTGGGTTTAACCAGCCATCATCCTCAGAAGATGCCATAAAATTTGGCATCACAAAACAAAATTATTTCCTTTTGCACTCTAAGTAAAAAGAAAAAGAAAAGGTCCCCCAAAGATCTCGTAGTTTAGAAAGCTCTATATTCAAATCTACCACATCAAGGACCAAGCTCCACTGGGCTAGCCCTTATCCATAGCTTTCCCCTTACCTAGAATGATGCAAAAGCAAGTATGAGCCACAAGGCTCAACATGTATAATTTGAAAGCAACGTGAAGTAATAAGAATCAAGGAAACATGAAACAAAAGAAGTCAACGAAATATAAAATAACTCATTACATCACATGCACCCATGTTATGCTTCACGACATCACATAAAGATATATCCATGCATATATGCCCACATACGACCCATAAGCCCACATAAGTATCTACCAATGTAACCATCAATCTGTGGACCAAAGTCCTTCCTCGTGTTAAACTTGCATCTACCAAGCTTTCGACATAAAAATCGTAACATCTGAGCCAAAGTTCCCTCGTGTCAAGCAAATGCCTACTGAGCTTTAAGGTACCCCCAGACATAGTCAGCCATGCAAAATAATAATCACGCAAAATAATTATCGTGCACACATAAGCATCTCAAAGCATATTCATGATTGTATGCATACACGACCATACTCTTAAAAATATTCCCAAACACATGCTCACACATGGCTATGTAATGCACTCATCATCATGCTTATGAATGTACTTTAACCCCCAATAATGATTAACCATAACATACAAATAATGAATGAACACTTTAACACCAACAAGAACCTGCAACACGAACAATACACACATAGTATAACATACATACAAGATAAACAAAGTCTTGCATGGAACTAATCAAGAAAGCACCATTTCTTAGGAAATATAAGGTGAACCAAAACCCTATTGAATCCTTTAACGAGTTTCATCAAGAATATATGAAGAACAATAATATTAAACAAGATAGCGTAGGCAAGAACCATAACATAAAACATAGGAAGCACAACCAACACAAAAAGGAATCGAATAAGTTAAATTCTAGAAATTCCATATTACAAGCGGTGAATTCAAGAACCTATTTTAGGCTCATAACTTGGCCAAATACTATAAAAAATATGGCTAAATTGAAGCTCAGGATCTCCAGTTTCTAAAACAATAGGTGGATTGAAAATCGGATATAACCACAAAAAATTATACCCCAAAAACCAAAGCAAGGTCAGTTTACTCAAAAATAGAAAAATTCCATATTTAGACATTGATTCATAGGGCTATTACAAGCTCAAAAAGCATCCAAATAATTCAAGTAATATGTCTAAAATAAAGCTTATGATGTCTAGTTTCTAAAAAAAAAAAAAAACAAATTTCAAATTGGATATAACCACAAGAAGTTATACCCCAAAGAGTACAACATGGTTAATTTGTTCGAAAATAAGAGTTCAAATACAAACATTCCGGAATGAAAGGAATGAATTTTTGACATGGAAAAAGGGTTTAGGAACTTGCATCAAAAGAAAAAAGATATAAGAACTTGCATATGAAAGGAAAAATAGAAGTAAGAGCTTGTCTTTGATAAATATAAATACCATAAACTAAACCAAGAATGGAGCCAATGAAGGAAGAAGATGGTGGAACCAAGTTGTTGGAAAAATAAGCAGAAACGCTGGAACTTGCACCACCTCCAAGGGCTTTAAAAACCAAAGAGAAAGAGAGAACGAGAGAAAACACCAATCCCCTATGGCTTATACGCTCACCCTTCTTATAGCCTTTGAAAACCAAGGCAAGAAAGGAGAAGGAGAATAGAATAAGAGGATTCCTTTTCACATTAAGACTCCTAGCCTACTTCTCTTTTTTTATTTATACCTTTGCATATATATATATATCATGAAATAACCCTTTTTTATTAATATAATATATCATTTATATATATACATATACATACACGACAACCCCTTTTTCCTTCGAATCCCAATTCAATTTTAACTTTTCTACATAAATCATAATCCCTTTTTTTCTTTGGCTTTTCAACCTCAACACAATTTCTTGCTTTGATTTTTCCACAACATTATAACTTCATTTATTTATTTTTTTGACTTTTCAAACATCACACATAATTCCTCAAAAGTATTGACCAATTAATAACAAAATGCCACACACACAATAATAATGACTAAACGAACTAAACCTACTAACGGGTCATTACAGGGCCCCTGCATAGAAGGATGGGTTTCCTAGGGCCCTAATCTAGAATACTTACCTTTGCCCCCCTTTTTGTATTTTTGGCTTATTACACTTTTTGTATTTTTGAGAATTGAACAAATACGAATAGAATGAGCATTCTTTTGGCTAACGAAATGTTGTTTGGTTGGATAAACGAGGCCCTAATGCATGCATGAGCTATATGAATGCATGGAACATAAATAAGGGAAAAGTAAGATTGTAAAGTAATATAATCGTTACTGATAAAGATGTGCCTTTCCTTCGAGTAAGGTTCAAGTACCTATGTTCTTGCATATTCATGGGCACTTAAAGAGAATCCAACTCCCTAGTGTAATAGGGATGCTAACCTCATCCAGCTCATGGAGGGTAAAACAGTTGTATATATATAAATTCATGGAAATAGTGAAGCAATTTCAAGGGTGTCGATATACTTTTCAAGGTAACATGAAATATCTGGCCTTGAGATAAAGAATATAGAATTCCAAATGAACGTTTGGAGAAATAAGATATAAAACATCCTACATCTGACATCAACTAAGAGTACCATTGTTGTCATTTGCAGTTAGGGGTGAGACGCGTGTCCGAGTCCACCGACTACATTTGACCTGCAGGTCTCGTTTGTAACCAGAATGTCGCCAATATGCCCTAGGGCCATACAAAAAAAGGACACCAACCCATAAAGTCCCTTTGTGGAAAGGTTTGGCCGCGAGGAGCGATTCATAGTCCTAGGAACCCTAGTGCAGTGAAAGGGGTGAGTACTAGTGGTCCTATGAAATAGAGAAAGTTTCCTAAACTCCCTTCCTTCCACCAATTAGTACGTGGATGCATAGGGCCTATGGAGCAATCATTAAGGGGAGTGACCCTAGTCTTTGCATCCAAAGACCATGGAACTGTCTTGCAGAGTGTGTTATATTGGGCCCATATAAAAGAATTCCAGGTGGAGAGGATAGGGGCCCTAATGGCACGGAGAGTACCCAGAGGCACTCTATTTTGATGACGTGGTTCGATAGTCTACATCTGTGGATCTATTTTGTTTTAGCAGTTCATTGGGATTTTCCCCAGGCCACCTACATCTGCGATCAAAATTTTTTGTCAAAGAAGTTCGGTGGGGTGCCTACTTTCGTAATCATAGAGTTTTGTCGAAGCAGTTTGGCAGGGTGCTTACTTATACTATTATAGGATTTTATCGAAGCGGTTCGACGGGGTGCCTGCTTCCACTATCATAGGGTTTTTTCGAAGAGGTTTGACGGGGTGCCTACTTCCATTATCATAGGATTTTGTCGAAGCAGTTCAGCGAGGTGACTACTTCCATTATCATAGGATTTTACCCAAACTGTTTGATGGGGTGCCTACTTCTGCTATCATAGGGTTTTGTTGAAACACTATGATGGGGTGCCTCTTCCACTATTATAGGATTTTGTCCAAGTAGTTTGGAGGTGTAACACCCTGCCTTTTCAAAGGGCGTGTCACTATGCTAGGGCCCATCGTATCCATACATAATCTCTTCCCTCATACATTTCTCATACCTCAAATACCGTAATTCAAATGGAAACCCCCCAGCATATCATTACAAATGCGGAAGCGACAATCGAAACCTGATATGGTACATAATCAATTCACTTATATAATATCATAAAGAATCCGTACCATATTTTACATCATATCCTCAATGCCTCAATACATGGAGACACGTTTCCCAAGATAACATCTAAACACCTGAGGTGCAAATCATATGAAACCTCGAATACATAGCCATTACTCATCTCATCTGAAACATATCCGAATAAATAAATTTTCGGAACCATCTGCTGAATCCATCGGCCATGCCATCATCTCAACCTGCTCGTTGCCTAAACTGCAAGTCTCAACTGGAACGTTGAATGTTCCAGGGGCATAACCCATTAGAAGATGAAACTTATAGTGAGGGTACAAATATATATATATATATATGAATGCCTGATGCAATAATATGAATAACATCTACCCTTTAATGTAACTTCCCAAGCCCACCAGCCCGGCTAGGAATCCTAGGCAAATCTCGAACCTCTGCAAGATAAGCCTAACGTTATTCTCTCAATGCCCTAGGGGAATTATGGCTACACTCTGGGGGTGACATCCCATTCCCATGCACATATATCAATATGACAATAATATCGTGCCATGCAAATATTACGACTTTCCATGTAATATGACAAAGTGATCATAGAATTCATAAATATCATGCTTATATAAACAATCATATCATAAATATAAGTTCTTGTGAGAAAACCACTCACCTTTGTCTAAAGATCAAGACACCTCGAAAAGCATGCACCGCCTCGATATGCGTGCCAGACCTCAATTGTCGTGCCAACTCTCAAAAGTTGCACCAGTCGCATCATCTCGATCCTCTCAATCATAAAAATGATATTTTATCACAAAATATCTCAAAACTCCATTTATTTCATTTTTCCTTCATTTTCTTCCATTTTTCCTTCTAAAAATCCCACCAAATACCTCGGGACCATTTCCTCAAATATATTTCCACAATAATTCATAATAGACTATGAACTTCAAGGGAAAAATACTGAACTTACCTAAATGTTGCGTTTTCACTCAAAATGAGGCTCTTCGGAGCCAAAACTGAGACATCGGGAATCCCAAACCTATATATTTTTGCACGGACCTCGATAAAATATTTTTCTAGATTTTTAGAAAATTTTTCCAAAATTTTCAGAGGTCCCACGCGCCCGCATGCGCTAGCGCGTGGGCTGCGCGTGCTGACTAACACGTGTAGCCCACGTGCCGGTCATCTTCTCCGGCGCCAGCCATGCCGGCGATCTGGGATTTCTCCACCCCTCGAAAGCCCTCATTGAATCGATCCGTTTGGCACCCCTTGGAGCTTGAAAGAACAACCGGAGACCCCTCAACCGAGTGGCCAAAGCTTTGGCTTGGCCGTCCGCCTCCTTCTCCGGCGAAGCCTCGAATCACCTTTAAACCTCAACCAAAATGCTAAAACTTACCAGAAATGATCCTCAAGCCATGGGTAACAAAAGCCCCTTAATTTGAAGGCTTAATTTGTTCGAAAAAGTGGTCGATTTGAAGCTCAAAGCTTTTGAAACCCTTGACCATCTCTCAGCTATTTATAGCTAAATCCGAGCTTCCAAAGCCCTCTTGCTCGCTTAATACACCCTCAAAGGCATCTCTACCTGCCTTAGATCAGCCTGGAAACAACCCTAGCAGACCAAATCATCACTTGTAGAGGCCAACCACGCGACCAATATTCTGGTCGGTTTTTCTTCATTTTTCGGCCACCACGATGGCTGTTTGTCGGCCCTTCCTTTACAATAAATGCTCCCCCGACCATCCCTCGTGCATCTCGTGCTTCAGATGGCCGGTCGGCGACCATCTGTGCCATGGTCAGATTTCCTTTGGCCAACTTTGGCTTAATTGCACTTTGGCCCCTCAACTTTTGGCCTTTCTTATTTTGGCCCTTTTCACTTAACCCCTCAATTTTCCAATATTGCATTTAAGACCCTAAAGTCCTAAAACATCCATTTGACGCCGAAGATTATGAAAAAACATTATTTCGGCCTCCTTCTAGTAATTTCCAAAAATTGCACTTAGGCCCAAATCTTCGTTTTGGCCCTATACCTTTCGTGTCTTCCTGAAATCGCTGAAGGGTTGTTCCTCATGAAAAATAAAAGCCTCTTCAAGCTTCCGTTGACTTCTCGGAACTCGTCTATGACAATTCGGTATTACAGCCTAATTGGCATCTGCATTTTAGCTGTACCAAAAATTGTTGCCGATCTCATTTCTTTTGATGCCGTAAATCCTATCTCGGGATGCTCATTAATGCCACATCATATTTATTTGGCGTCTCGGCTCCAGGGCACTAGTTGCAGTCGATTCGATCATTCATACGGTAATAAATTACCCTTATACCCTCAATTTATCCTTAAATTCTATTTTTACCCCAAGATAAATTACCTTTGAGTCCTTTAGAATTTCTCTGGTATTACAGGCGGGGTGTCTACTTCTGCTATCATACGATTTTATCAAAGTGATTCAGCGGGGTACCTACTTCCACTATCATAGAATTTTGTCCAAGCAATTTGGTGGGGTGCCTATTTCCGGTATCATAGGATTTTATTGAAGCAATTCAGCGGGGTTCCTACTTCCATTAACATAGGGTTTTCTCAAAGTGGTTCGATAGGGTGCCTACTTCTGCTATCATAGGATTTTGTCGAAACAATTCGATAGGGTGCCTACTTTCACTATCATAAATGTGTCAGGGCATGACTCTTGTGCCTCTACATATGTATATAAAATATGAGTGTCAACTTACTGACGATCACAACTTCAATGTTTTTATCCTAGTAGTTCGACCTTTCACTTATGTCTGCCTTTAAAGATCGCCCTTAGCGAATGGTTGTCATCATATTAGGATACGAGATAGCTTGTGATGCTACTGGAATAACTCTTATCCGAAATCTCATTTATTCTTATCTGTCTAACTTTGAATTCGAGACTACAA
Source organism: Diospyros lotus (assembly GCF_014633365.1). Classification (NCBI taxonomy): domain Eukaryota; kingdom Viridiplantae; phylum Streptophyta; class Magnoliopsida; order Ericales; family Ebenaceae; genus Diospyros; species Diospyros lotus. Next base: position 19,524,629 of record NC_068342.1, on the reverse strand, counting down.
GAGATGAGTATTGGACCGAGCCTAAGGGTTTCCATCCCTTTAGCCCCCTACCAAGTCTAGATCTTAGTCTTTCACTTAGTTGCTGTAAAAAAGAGGATACACATATATGTTACCTTTATCTTTTTCGCATCATAGGTGTATTTTGTTTACACAGTTCTGTATGGGCACCTACGTTTGTGATCTATAGGATGTTAGTTTTAAGTTAGTAATGTCTTCACTTGATAACTTTTGCTTGTGAGATGGTAACTTCTGATATGCAATCTAGAACAACTTGGTTCGACGTCTTAAGCTATGGCGTTCCTGAAGCGATCAATATAATATTGCAAGTGCTTACAATGATCCCTTACCTTTCAGATATGTCAAAGGGTCATGCAAGGCTTGAGTAAGCTAGGGTGGAATGCCGCCAAACGTCTTATGGCCGAGGAAGCTATGGTTACAACATGAGTGGTTGTAGAAAAAAGAGTTGCTATAGAGAGTTGTCTTCTTGGATCGATAGTCATTACAAGGCCTGCTGCTACAGAAGATTTTGATAATTTTCTTTTTCCCCTCGGCACTTCATGTAGCTTTACACCTCCTGCCTCCACTTGAGTTGGTAGGCCACCCTCTACTCTTGAACCTCCCTAGGCTTGGAAAAAAAATATCCGAGGTACCTGGGAAGCCTGAGATACTCTCTCATGGGTTCATAGAACGCTCTTGCAGAGACATCCCAAGAGGACTTTCCCCGCGAGAGAGGTCTTCAAAATTCTAAACTTCGGGGCATCGCTCTTCCCACGGAGTCTAGCATTGCTAGGGAGAATGATCCCCAGCCATGAAATTCAAGTTTGGGAATTTACTTTCTCCCGAAATTGGCCCTTATTCATAGGGGACCATCCTCCACACTTCCAACTTGCCTAGCCTAAATCTCTTCCTTGAAGAACAGAATGGACGCCTAATAGAGATATGGGGTGAGAAGGTGCACTTTTCTCTTGTGGGTCAGCGTAATAGCGGGAGAAAAGCCTTGGTAGGCTCATAATAGCAAGAGAAAAGCCTCGCAAAAAGCTCCGTGACGCCTTCTTAGAGGATTCAGAGCATAACTCATTGGGAGGCACTATAGGATGTGATGGGACCACTAAGGCAACATCTTCATACGACTGACCCTTATGACAGTTGAAATGAGATGGCTTTTTGCTCGATTCCCACAGATGATGCCAAATTGTTGTCAGACTACTTATCATTGTTGTTCAATGACCATCCCCTTATCATCATTGTTTCTTGTCACTCGGTTGCTCGGTGCTTGACGCCGTCGTTGATTTACAACTCCGATTGGTCTATTCACAAACCAAACTGGGCTGTGCCGCCGTCGAATCGCAAATACAAAGGGTTTGGCTGAGTTGGCTCTTCGATCGGCGACTGGCAGCAACCATTGGGCTTCTCTCTATGCATGCATTTATTTCAATTCTGTATTGTATTATGTATGCATTTATGTATATATATTATGTGAATCAATGAATGTAACATGTATGATTGTATGTAATACTTGTTTTTCTAATTCAATACTATATATGTAATCTGTAGTATTGTTATGGGTATTTTTCGGGTCATCTTTCTTATAAGCTGGACTCGACCCAACAGGCCTACCCAATCTCCCGAAGCCCAATAGGCCCAAGGCTGAGATCATTAGAGCAAGGTCGCACATCGCCAAAACCTGAGCTCAGATCATGGAACCAAGCGAGCTCCCAACAATGCTTCCAGCTCGCTGGCCAGACCATTCAGCTCGCATAACAACAAGGGCACGGAATAATCGGAGGTGATGCCCACCTGTCTTATCTGAGGCAAATCAGACCCTTAATAATGCGGGATCCACTCCCGATTTTATGGAATTGATAAGGACATCTTGTCTCCATAGTATTATCCTTTTATCTTTCATTTTATGAAAATTGTAAACACCTCACACTATAAACAGGGGTCAAAAACCATTGTATGTGTATGGGAAATAATGATATACTGTTACTCTGCTGGAATAACTTGATAACAATCGTGGACTGTTCGCCTTTTTCTTTCCCGCAAGTGTACGGAATCGTAACAAGTAATATAATGATGAATCAAGTATCGTTCCCACGAGGATTGGTTTTTGGTCCCTACTTTAACCACTATTAACTTTAATAAGCCACACACAATTCAAAGAATACTTAATGGAAGTTTTATATAAATTAAAACTAACTCACCAAAGGAAAACACAAAATAATTCTGTAGGTTTTAAATATGGAAATCTAATGCGCTAGGGTTCATGAATCCACCGTAGTTCTATATTTGGTTTAATCTCTTAGTGATTGAGTTTTATAATTCTTGCTTTGAGCTGAAAATCGATGATCCTAAGTTAATCAAAAGCCTCTCTCGATGGTCAATCGAATCTATGCTCAAATATGAGATTAATTATCTCTAATTAATCTGCAAATATAAAAACATGCATTTATCCACAATGATCATCAAAATAAGATTTCACAAGGCATAACAGTATCTCTACCTATTATCGAACCTTATGTCATTTATTATCAAGTGCTAATCTATATTGAATCTCTCGAAAGCAATATAAATCACAAACATGTTCTAATGACAGCCAAGCATCAAAACGGAATTAGTGCATAACAAACGATCAACTCGAAAGACAAGAATAAAATAAAACCCAAATACTTTTAATTAAACCATCATTGAACTAGGTTTCATCAATCACCCTAGCCACAAAGTACTTAGCCTAACATAGTTTCAACCAACGAAAAAGTAATAAAAATGGAGTTCATGATGTTGCAAAGAATAAAGAACAGAAAAATAAAACCAAAACCGAAGATCTTCAAGAAAATCTCCTCTTTTTGCCTCAATTTGCCGTCTTCTCCTCCTTCCAAAAACTCCTTAATCTCCCAAAAATAAGCCTTTATATAGCCCTCTTTAGGTTATCAAAGTCCTTCACCTTGAAGGAGTCTATTTCCCTTTTATTTGGATTAAAACGGGCTTAAAACGGCCTTGTCACAAAGCTTTGAACCCTACCGCGGTCCTACCGCGGTATACTTGTTGCTGCAGACCCGTGAGCTCCAGAAAATAATTCCTAAAGCGGTCCTACAGCGGTATGCATACCGCTGTAAGATCGTGAGCTTCAGAAACTAAGTCTTATAGCGGTGCTACAGCGGTATGCATACCGCTATAAGCCCGCTAGCCTTCTTTTTTGGCCTCTTGCTTTATCATCTTCAACTTCTTGTTTTCGATACTCTTTTGCTTCTTTTTTTTAATTCGAAACCCGACCATGCTTCCAAACTTCATTTCACTCCCATCATGCACCAAAAATCACTCTTTTTGCTCCATGTCTGCTTTAACACATGCTCCACATCTACATAACCATATATAGAACCAAATCAAGAAAGAAATCATGCTCATTGAATGTATAAATGCTAAGTTTATAGACCAAAATAAGTGTATAAAAGACACTTATCATGGACTATGCATTATTCTAGCCTAACTACGTAAAAACTTCCCTGTGTGTGATTTATCATTTGTTCTATCTGTTTCTCCTCTTTGCATTTGTGCTCATTTTCTCATTGTGGGCCTACGAATCACGGTCGACCAACTCCGAATGTTGACATTTTGGCGCTAGCAAAAGGGCTTGCTCTGATCGCTAGCCATGGCAAGAGGAAAGAACGCATGAAGCTTTGATGTAGTGCTCGATTTGCCAGAGAACCACCGTAATCAACCACAAAATGTTCCGTCTATCGGAGGACCCGTTGTTTCTACAACAGGTGCCCCTATTCCACTACCGATTGGAGTCACCATCGACATGCCCTTACGGGCTCCTATCCAACCCGTTGCCTCGACCATTGGGATGGAAATGAACCAGGTCTAGCAGCAACGCTGATTAGTGGTTAATTTTGTAAAAAAATTGTTATAATTACACCATTCTTTTGATCTTAAAAATGGCTTAAATTAGATATTAATATATATTTTATGGTTATATGCAAGTTTAAATTGAAAAATGAATGAAATGAAGTTCTAAAGTAAAATTTAAAAATAATAATAATAATAATAATAATAATAATAATAATAATATATAAAATTATATATAATACATATACATCATTATATGCGTGCATGTAATATATATATATATAATATAATCTAATATATATATGTGCCATGTGTAATACATATATATATAATATATAATTTATTAATAACACTAAATTATTTTTTTTTGTAGGGATGAAGAAGATGGGCTTGGAGACTCATAAAGAATTAAAGCCCATGAAAAATAAAATCCATGAAGAATAAAGCCCATGAAGAATTAAAGTCCATGAAGAATAAAGTCCATGAAGAATTAAGGCTCATGAAGAATTAATGTCAACTTGAACAACCCATGAAAGATAGTATTTGGAGAAAGTCCAAGCATTATTTTTAATCCTAATGAAGATCAAAAACCAATTTATAGAAATCTATTTTTATTTCTTTTATGTGAGTGCTTTATTAGGTGTGTTTTTTAGCTAAAATCCATTTAACTTTATGAGTGCTTTATTAGGTATGTATTTTAGCTAAAATCCATTTAATATTAGGTGTGTATTATAGCTAAAATCTATTTAACTTTAAGTGTGTGAGTGCCCATTAGATATAATTATGTCTAGTTGAATAATTGAAATTGTGTGGTTTGTATTGCATCTTGTGGCCTATAAATAGCTCACTTGATTGCATTTGTAAGTGTGATTATTATTCTTAAATCAAAGTTTAGTTGTTTCCTTAGAATTCTCTCTTTGAGAATTGCTTTTGTTCTCTCTCATTTTCTTTATTGTTTTCTCTTGTGATCTTACTTCCTTTCTTTGTTCTTTTAAATTCTTATGTCATTTATTGTTACTTTATTATTCATCGCCTAAATGGCCGGTTAATTTATGCCTTTAAATTTCTGTAATTTTAATTCTTGTCATTTAATTGTTTACCGTCTAAATGGTCGGTTAGTTTCTGCTATTTTAATTCCTGTCATTTAAATTCTGTTATTTAAATTACGTCATTTAAATTCCTGTCAATTAACTTTTAAATAGAGATGAGTAGCTAAATCTAATCTTGGGTTAAGGCAAGGACAGTGTCCAACGCCAATGATTCTCAAAGAAAGCTGCGCTTTAAATAAGTGACATTAATTTAATTTCAGTATGGGTGTGTAGTAATTATTGAGAAATCACTAGGTTTGGATTGGAGCGTAAGCCTAACTTAGAGCTTTTATGCCATGTATGAGAGTTACTAGAACTGAAAATGCTATCATACCCAAACCCGGATGATTAATTTAGTTATTTTGTGTATTAATTGCAATTGAATTTATGGTGGTTGCTTAAATTAGAATCTCGCATATCATATATGGGGATTGCTTAAACTAGAATTATAATCATCTCTAATTACATTTAATAACAAACCCTCATATCTGAAATTAAATTAATGTTGCTAATCTTTTATGCTAAAATTTGGGAATCAACAGGGTTGGTATTGAAATTGTCTTAACTCAAGCACTATCCAAATTCATATTTTTACGTTTAAGGTTTATTTCAATTTATGCCTTACTTTATTTCCTAGCATTTGTTGTCTAAAAAAAAATCATAAAAAAAAAACCTTATTGCCAATTTGTCCAAATGTGTGTGCGTGTGTGTGATATTCTTTTTCTTTTGCCATAAATAAATCTCTCAGTGGACGACCTGGACTCATCCAGAAAATATAAATTTAAATTTGGACTATAACTGCACTCGTACACTGGCGAGTATAAATCTCTCACCAAAATAAAAAAAAATATAAAAGTTTTATTATGATTTGTTTTTATTGTGTTTTCATTGCATGGTGAGAGTGCAGCCAAATTTTGGTACCGTTGCCGGAGAGATTAAGGAAAAAACAAAAAGAACAAAAGAAAAAAAAAAGAAAAGAGAATAAGCATCTCCTGATAAATTCGGTAACTCTGTTTCTCTTTTACTTTATTTTTGTTTGTGCATTGTATATGAGACTGAGATCAGATAGAATTCTGAAACAGTATTTTCATATCGTTCTGAGTCTTTACCTACAATTTGATTGTCAACTTTACACTCATGTCTCAATACTACTACAATCTGTCTGCACAAGATACTTATTATGATGAAAATGATCATTTTGAATTGTCTAGACCTCTTAGGGATTATCTATACCCTCCTAGGCAAACCACTTTTAATTTGCAACCAGACACTATCCATTTGTTACCCACTTTCCATGAAATTGAGGTTTGGTGTGCTGTGTGTGAGACTTTAGCTCATTTGACGGATGACTGCCCTATAATACCTGCTTTTAAGGTGATATTGTATGGTCAATCCAGTTACACACACACACAACTATGAGGGAATGTATTACCATAACCATGAGGAAAACTACCATTCGGACTTTGATGCATATCACCCTAATTCACACTTTCATCCAAATTTCTCATGGGAAAATGATTTTGTAACCCAACCACATGAGCACTTCCTTTCCCAGCCTCAATTATTTCAAATGAATGAAGGGTCTACATTCGATGCATATCAACCCCCTCATAGGAGTTCTTTAGAAGATACCTTCAATCTATTTATGCAAGGCCAAATGGAAATTTTTTGTACAAATGTCCAAATGTCAAGAACATACCATTAGAGTTACAGAGGACATTAGGAACCAATTGACACAGCTAACACAGACTTTGAGCATGTCAGAGCCTGTCCATCCCAACTCACTCCAAATCCCATTAATAAAACCCATCATCAAAAGTGAAAGTCAGGAGCAGGACATAAGAGTGATTGTCTTAAGGAGTGGAGAAATAATTGAGAAACTTGATGCCCCTAGGACAATACAGCCTCTGTTACAAGAAGAGGGAGTGGGTGATCACAGTGAGGTAGATGTCAATGAAGCCTTAGAGGAAGAAAAAGACCAAAATGATGTGAGAAAAGAAGAAACCTGGGAGGAAGAAGATGATAAAATTCGAGAGCCAAAATGTGAAGATGTCATAAGTTTATCCACATTTAAGCCTAAATTTCTGTCTTTTAGGCTAGTCGATATTATTGGGGATCAAATTAAACCAAACATGTGTAAGGTGTTTGTGCAAATTAATGTGTCATACTCTGATGTAATAAAACCAACACCGTCGGATGATATATTTTCAAAATATGTATGTGCATTCATAAGAAAAATCAATTTACATAATTTTGAAAATAACTTTAAAAATGGTGTACTGAATGAGAGATATTATACGATTAGGTGGGCAACCACTCATTTGATCCTTAACTAGAAGAAAAGAAAAATAAAATAAAATAAAAATATATAATAGAATAATTTTTTTTAAATATATATATATATAAAGAAGTATATATATACATATAACTTGTTCATTTTCTGTATTACTTAAATAGTGTTTCTCTGTGTGCAGTCTAAATAAAATTTTTCCATACGAGTTCATGTATTGAAGACCGTCAGGTATGCCTATCTTCTATCCTTTTATTACCAATTGAGAACAATGCGTAATTTAAGTTGGGAGGTAAGGTGTATTTAAGGTGTCTAAAAAAATTTTACCCAAATTAAAAAAAAAAATTAAAAAAAAAGTTGAATTGAGAGAGACAGAATTGATGTTGGTGGTAGCTATTTTTCTCGGGCAGTGCAATCACATTGCCCTATAAAGCAAGAGGCACACTGCCAAATGTTGAATAATGAGGTACCAAGCGTTGAAAAAAGAGACGTCAGACGTCACCCTGCAATTATGGCATGCCTCGAGCCGAGTGTAGAATAGTGATGATCATTGCTCTATAAGAGACTCCATATCTGTATGAGGCAAACCACCCTTCTTGAGCTCAGTCTTCTCTCCTTTGTGTTATTCTACGATCAGGTACTCTCACCCCTTTTGTAAAGTTTATAGTTCTTTACTTTCTTCTTATAGTTGTCTTTAAAAAAAAAAAAAAAAAAAGATGGATCTTTATCTCTCAAAAATTCACAAGCACTATCCATCTCTCCCGCATAATGATTTAAAAAATATTTATGCTGCTAGGTGTGAAAGATTTAGACTGTTGATGCGTAATAACATCCTTGGAGATATTCGTTGGCTGATCGAAGCAAAAGTTCGATTAGCTGGTGAAACTTCACCTAGTTTTAAGCACTTTTCAGGCTTAGGGAAGAGTAGTTTTGCAAATAAAAGAAGAGCGAAAAGAGTGAATGGTTATTACAAATGTACTCGATGGACCTGTAACACACGATGCAAATCTGTGGGGTTTACGTCCATAAATCGAGAAGATAAAATTAGTTTCATAAAGGATGGACTGAGTAAGGAGTCTTTGGATGATATCCGATTGACTCTTGAGACGCATCCATGTGGAATAGTGCAAAGAGAACTTCTTGCTTTATGGACCAAGTTTAGAAGTGACCACCAACGCTATAGTCTTGGGAATCTGACTAAAAACGACCCTGTTTGCCAATCTATAAGAAAATTGGATGGGAAGTTTATCCCCGCTTCATAGAAAGTGTTTAAGCCGTTTCTGGACGTAAAACCAGAGGAAGATGTGAGCCACAATCACAACTACTTGTAAATACGCATGATTTTGGTTTGTGTTTATTTCTTATTGAATTCCTATATAGCTATTTTTGATCATCAAACTTCTTTTCAGGACATACAAAAGGAACAAACATGGAAGGCCAGTTAGTTCGTCGAATCAAAACTATATGTGTACTTTGTGGCTCTCAACTTGGGAGTGATATTTGTTACACACTTACAGCAAGCAAACTAGGCCAAAAATTAGGAGAGAAAAAAATTAATTTGGTATATGGAGGGGGAAGTCGTGGATTGAATGGTTATGTTTCATAAGCTGCACATCTTGAAAAATCATTTGTGGTAGGTGTAATGCCAATCCCTTTGGATGAATCACATATTTCCGGGATTACACGCAGTCAACTTATAGAAATGACTTCTATGTCTGAGCGCATGGCTTGTAAGATTTATCAGTCAGATGCCTTCATTGCTTTACCAAGAGGTTTTGGAACACTTGAAGAAATCTTTTGTATAATCTCCTGGGCCAAGAGTAATCTCCATACCAAACCCATTAGACTTTTAAATGTTAACCATTTTTTCGATGGGTTACTCTCTTTTCTTGATCAAGCTGTGGACCAACAGTTCATTTCTCTTTCAGCAAGAAAGATTCTCATTTCTGCATCCACTATTGATGAGCTGCTAGAGAAATTACACGCTTATGTTCCACAGTACGATCCTCATGAGCCTCGGATAGACTGGTCTAAGGCAATCAGTAACAAGCGCCAAAGGGGTCCGATTAATTTAGATTTATCACTATGAGGAGTGCTCTTTGTTAAGATGGCTGAGTAAGGAGTACTTTTTGTACTCTTGAGATGCATCTAGTTATTGTACAACTTGCAAGATTTTTCTTGGTTGTGTTCTTAAAAAAAAAAAAAAAAACATTGTGGAATGTTATTAGGCAAAGTCTTTGATAAAATGGCTGAGTAAGGAGTACTTTTTGTTCTCTTGAGATGCATTTTGTTTATTTTATGACTTGCATCAATTTTTATTTTGGTATGAAAATATAAATATATATATATATATATAGTATGCTCATTTGTTGTTTGAGTTTTAGCAGTTCACAGCAAATCTATGGACTTGTGGAGGTATAGGTATTCCTAACAATCCTAATTTGTTACTGCAATTCAAGTTGGGGGGGTGTAAGGTCTAGTTATGAATTATTTGGTTCATATTTAACTGTGAGTTTACTATTGCTAGTTTGTAGTCTTGTGTGAATTGATTATCTTTATATGCTTTATTAAAAAAAAAAATTATGTGTTTTAAATAATGCTATTCCTAAAGCTTTGAAGTTATGCATTGATAGCCGGTTAAGTTTGCAATACGAAACATGAATGCATTGATTTCTTATTTGAAAACGTATATGCATTAGAACAAGTAATTTGCATTCATCGAGTATTCAAAATTTAAAAATTGGTTATTGGTCATAAAGTCAAAGGTAACAATAATTAGCTGATTAGTACACTATAAGATCCCTCAACAGAAGCAGAGACTATTACCCAAGTAAGTGTTTGAGCTTAATAACCGTTAATTCTGAGTGAAATAACACTTACTCTAAATATGCTTTATTGTTTATCTTATCTTTTCAATGGCTTCCAAACATCAATTCGCTTTGAACGTCTAGTATGATAGCGGATGAATTTGACTGATTTCAAATTCTGAATTAGATGACTGAGTATCATTGTTTTGTAAAAGCATGATGGGGGGGGATCAATTTCTTTCATTTTGAACCTATTAATCTTTTTCTTTCTTTAAATTAACCTCCCTTGCTAGCCTATTCGAGCCATTTGTAGTACAATTTCTTTCGTTACCCTCGTTTAACCCATAACCATATGAATTTTGTCCAACCTGGTGTGATTTTGGGAATTAGTCTGTCTAGTTATTTTCATATTTAAAAAAAAAGAAAGAAAAAAAGAAAAAAAATATTAAAAAAAAGAAGAAATTCTCTTAGTTATTCAACACAATTGTTTCAAAATAAATGCTAAAAAACAAAAAAAAAATCCCGACACACCCTTTGCACACTCTAAATTTTCTTTGACAACCTGTATTAACCTCATATAGCCCCATTACAACCCAGTCTGGTTCCTCTTGATGATATAAATCATGTTATCTCAGAATTCGAGTTTGGAGTAGGAAATCATGTTTAAATTCAGAAGTTACTCATCTAAAGCATTATTCCAGTTATGAAGTTATGTCAATTTCCTTGTTCTTTCATGAAAATACGTTACTTGTATTTGGGATGACACTGAGTTTTGAACTTGTTCTGCATTTATTCTTATAATGGTGCACTCACTTGTGTGTACACCTGAGGAATCCTTTTTATTGGAGGAAAAATTCATAGTAAGGTTTGAAGTCAAAATTTCGAGGGAGAAAGTCTATGTGTTGGTTATCCTAATTGCTATTCCTGAGATTGTATGACCTTTAACCAAAAATCTGATTTAGAATGCTAAATTATTTATTCAATTTTATGCATTTCGATTTCGAATTTGAAATTTTTACATTTATACAGTTATTGTGAATAAAGCTTGGCATGTGTATAATCTAATTGCTAAGGGACTAGCAATGTTTAAGTTGGGGGGTATGATTAGTGATTAATTTTGTAAAAATTTTGTTATAATTACACCCTTCTTTTGATCTTAAAAATGACTTAAATTAGATATTAATATATATTTTATGGTTATATGCAAGTTTAAATTGAAAAATGAATGAAATGAAGTTCTAAAGTAAAATTTAAAAATAATAATAATAATAATAATAATAATAATAATAATAATAATAATAATAATATATAAAATTATATATAATACATATACATCATTATATGCGTGCATGTAATATATATATATATGTTTCATGTGTAATACATATATATATAATATAATTTATTAATAACACTAATTTTTTATTTTTTTTTGTAGGCATGAAGAAGATGGGGTTAGAGACTCATAAAGAATTAAAGCTCATGAAGAATTAAAGTCCATGAAGAATTAAAGCCCATGAAGAATAAAGTCCATGAAGAATTAAGGCCCATGAAGAATTAATGCCAACTTAAGCAACCCATGAAAGATATTATTTGGAGAAGACCCAAGGATTATTTTTAATCTTAATGAAGATCAAAAACTAATTTATAGAAATCTATTTTTATTTCTTTTATGTGAGTGCTTTATTATGTGTGTTTTTTAGCTAAAATCCATTTAACTATTAGGTGTGTATTATAGCTAAAATCCATTTAACTTTATGAGTGCTTTATTAGGTATGTATTTTAGCTAAAATCCATTTAATATTAGGTGTGTATTATAGCTAAAATTCATTTAACTTTAAGTGTGTGAGTGCCTATTAGATATAATTATGTCTAGTTGAATAATTGAAATTGTGTGGTTTGTATTGCATCTTGTGGCCTATAAATAGCTCACTTGATTGCATTTGTAAGTGTGATTATTATTCTTGAATCAAAATTTAGTTGTTTCCTTAGAATTCTCTTTTTGAGAATTTCTTTTGTTCTCTCTCATTTTCTTTATTATTTTCTCTTGTGATCTTACTTCATTTCTTTGTTCTTTTAAATTCTTATGTCATTTATTGTTACTTTATTATTCACCGCCTAAATGGCCGGTTAATTTATGCCTTTAAATTTTTATAATTTTAATTCTTGTCATTTAATTGTTCACCGCCTAAATGGTCGGTTAGTTTCTACTATTTTAATTCCTGTCATTTAAATTCTGTTATTTAAATTACGTCATTTAAATTCCTATCAATTAACTTTTAAATAGAGATGAGTAGCTAAATCTAATCTTGGGTTAAGGCAAGGACAGTGTCCAACGCCAATGATTCCCAAAGAAAGTTGCGCTTTAAATAAGTGACATTAATTTAAATTTCAGTATGGGTGTGTAGTAATTATTGAGAAATCACTAGGTTTGGATTAGAGCGTAAGCCTAATCTAGAGCTTTCATGCCATGTATGAGAGTTACTAGAACTGGAAACGCTATCATATCAAAACCCGAATGATTAATTTAGTTGTTTTGTGTATTAATTGCAATTGAATTTATGGTGGTTGCTTAAATTAGAATCTCGCATATCATGTATGGGGATTGCTTAAACTAGAACTATAATCATCTCTAATTGCATTTAATAACAAACTCTCATATCTGAAATTAAATTAATGTTGCTAATCTTTTATGCTAAAATTTGGGAATCAATGGGTTGGTACTGGAATTGTCTTAACTCAAGCACTATCCAAATTCATATTTTTACGTTTAATGTTTATTTCAATTTATGCCTTACTTTATTTCCTAGTATTTGTTGTCTAAAAAAAAACCTTGTTGCCAATTTGTCCAAATGCGTGTGCGTGTGTGTGATATTCTTTTTCTTTTGCCATAAATAAATCTCTCAGTGGACGACCTGGACTCATCTAGAAAATATAAATTTAAATTTAGACTACAACTACACTCGTACACTGGCGAGTATAAATCTCTCACCAAAATAAAAAAAATATAAAATTTTTATTATGATTTATTTTTATTGTGTTTTAATTACAGGGTGAGAGAATACAGTTATACAACTTGTTAACGTAGTCATGGCCCTAACCCAAGCATAGACGTAGGTTGTCCAGAGACCATCGAAAATCCCTTCACCCCGGAGAATTCGACTGCCGTGGGATGAGAGACCTCCACTGAGTGAGGAGGACATTGGAGATAATTATCCGCCCCCAGGTCGTCATTCCCTAGAGTGGGAGAGCGGGCGAAGCAGGAGATCATAGAACCAATGATCTGCGAACCCAGACTCGACCATTGAGGAGTTGTTTCAAAATGTCTGACAATTAAAGGCGCAACGGGATGCCATTCACTAGGGAAGTCGAGCTCGAACCTCTCCTTCGTAGATTCAAAGTTTTGAATATGCCGCAGTACCATAGGGACAATGATCCTTATGACCACCTGGATGCGTTCAATGTCTAGATGGATTTACAGACAACTAGCTCTCTAGTCAAGTGTCGCGTCTTCCCAAAGACCTTAGGCAATATTCCCCATGGCTGGTTTAAGGGCCTCCCGCCTCGCAGCATCAGCAGTTGGGAGGAGTGTCAGCAGAGGTTTCTCAATCAATACAAGGTGTTGAGAAGATAGCTCGCCCCGCCGTTCCATCTGGCTACGGTGTTTCAGAGGACAAATGAGTCCTTGAATGAATACATTACCAGGTTTAGGCATGAGGTGAGCAATATTGAAGATCCCTCTAATGAAAACGTTTTGATTGCGATCTCCGCAGGGCTCCATAAGGATGGGAAGCTCTATGAGAGCATCTACAGGACTCCTATTAAGGATTTGGGGGAATTCTATGAATGAGCTACGAAGGAGATTTGGTGGGAAGAGACTTTTAGCTCGAAGAAGTCTGCCAGACAGAAAGAAGGGGTAGGGAGCTCCAACCAAAACAAGTAAATGAATAATGGAAGGGAAGCTCAGGGAGAACACTTGAACAACTAGGTCTCCAAGCGAGCTCTCAAGGCTAAGAGAGAGGAGCGACCTTCGCGGTTAGGTCGCTTTGACAACTACAATGCCTTATCAAATCCTTAAGAGAGAATATTCACCATGGAGAAAAATAGGGAGGAGTTCGGGAGGCCCAACCTGATACGAACTCCTAACAAGTTTAGAAACAAGGAGAAATTATGTGTATACCATAACGAGGCAGGTCATAACACCTCTGAGGGACTGTGTGGTGCTACCGATTAGTCAATCGTTCCTTCACCGACCTAAACAAGGCTTGCCAGAAGGACAGCTTTCCTCTCCCCAAGATCGATCAGCTTGTAGATGCAATAGTTGGTCACCAGCTCCTCAGCTTTATGGATACTTATTCTGGCTACAATTAAATCCCTATGAACCTCAGTGACGAGAAACACACGTCTTTTATCACCGATCGGGGGATATATTCCCCTTTGGACTGAAGAATGCTGGTACGACCTACCAGAGGCTAGTGAATATGATGTTTGAGGCGCTGATTGGCAAGACCATAGCGGGTAACTAATCACACTCGAGATTTGGGGGAAATGTTTAAGATCCTTAGGAGTTACCATATGAAGCTTAACCCGCTCAAGTGTGCTTTTGGGGTGGCCTCCGAAATTTTTTTGGGTTTTATGGTGAATAATAGAGGTATCGAAGCTAATTCGAAAAAAATAAGAGCCTTGTTGGATATGAGGTCACCCGTATGAATAAAAGAGGTGCAAAGCCTCATTGGCCAAGTCATTGCCCTGAGTTGATTTACAGCAGATGAGTAGCCTATGGCCATTTGCTATTTGGGATATGGATTTGATCAGGTCGCTTCCAATAAGCCATGGAGGGTGTAAGTATGCCATAGTGGCAGTTGACTACTTTATCAAGTGGGCAGAAGCCAAAGAGCTTGTGCAGATCTCCAGTTCAAAGGTACAAAAAATTATATAGGATAACATTATCTATAAGTTCGGAGTTCCACAACAAATAGTCACGGATAACGGAACCCAACTCACTAGCGAGCAGTTTATCCAATTCTGTGAATCGCTGGGTATCCAAAAGAGTTTCATAGCTGTGGACCACCCCTAAGTCAATGGACAGGTCGAGGCTGTCAATAAGATAATTAAGCAAATCTTAAAGACGAAGCTGGAGGCTATAAAGGGAACCTGGGTGGACGAACTGCAAATAGTGCTCTGAGCCTTTCAAACGATAGCTCGGAGCAGCATGTGGGAGACCCCATTCTCAATGGTGTATGGGTCCGAGGCTATGATCCTAGCAGAGAATGAGGTGACCAGCCAGTGGAGGGCCACCTTCAATCCAAATGACAACGACGAGTTGCTAACTACGAGCCTAGACCTACTTGAGGAAGCGAGAGACATATCTTGCATGAGGGTCGCCATTTATCAACAAAGGGTGGCGCGGTACTACAATAGAAAGGTTTAGATTCGACGCTACAATATTGGAGATATAGTATTGTGCCTAATACTTCCCGGAGCTCGCAAGACCAGTGACGGCACACTAGGTCCTAATTGGGAAGGACCCTTCATTATCAAAGAAGACTTGGGAAATGAACCATATCATTTGGAAAACATGGATAGAGTTATTCTCCCACGTGCTTGGAATGCGGAGCACCTCCATCCTTACTTCGAATGAATGTAATTGTTCTTACCTATGCTTTGACTTTTTATTGCAATTAATTTTCATAATTCTGATTGGAATTTATGAATTTTCATTCATTACACTTTATTCTTATTGGTATTTGATTGAACATCTTTAAAATTGGGAGTTAAGAAACCATAGTTTACAAGCAGGAACCCATTCATCTTAGCCACCGTGCTATAATTTGTGGCTTAACTGAGCATTCATCTTGGTCCCCTCTCAGGTCGTGGTTTGCGAGCTGAGAACCATTCATGTTGACCTAATTTCATGGTTTGGTACCTTCTAAACAACCACTTTCACCAATGATTTTGAGCTAAGGTTCACTAGTTGGGGTCCTTTCATTTTGACTCAAGTCATGGTCTGCGACCTACCTAGGAGTTTCATTTTGGCTCGTTAAACTTGTAAAAAGCCATGGTATGTTAGCTGAGATCGCAGTGCGATCTACTTGGACATATAGCTTGGTGACGTAAGTCACTTAAACTTGTAAAAAGTCTTGGTATATTAGCTGGGATCAGCCTATGATCTACCTGGATATATATCTTGGCAATACAAGTCAAACAAATAGGAGCCATGGTATGTAAGCTGAGATCACAGTGCGATCTACTGGACATATATTTTGGCAAGATTTTTAATATGACCTATATATTATTTCGTCAGGGTGTGTTAACTGAGGTTTGCCTTGGTTTTTCTAAGTATGGTTGTTCATGACCTATTGGACACATATCTTGATTATTAATTATTACGTCTATCAAGGACGAGCTATTACAAGTTTGCTAAGTCGCTAGCTGGGAATTCTTTGGGTTTATCTTAACTTATATTCTGGAGACTTCTTCCAAGTTATACTCGCGAGTTTATCCCAATATACATAAGCTTCTTGGAGCTTGTTTAAAGTTATATCATGAAGATCGTTTTAAGTTATCTCATTTAAACTCTAAGTTTGAGTGGCTTGAGTTCATGGAAAAATTTAAAGCGAAAGACCCATGCTAAAAAAATATTCAATTTCATTGAAGAGGTACTTGAATTACAAAGCCAAAAAAGAAAAAATGAAGGAAAGTAAAAAGAAGCCCTAGCAAGGAGGAGCTGCTTCCTCAGTTGGCTGGCCCTCAACGATCTCAGTTGGTGGGAGGGCCCCGCTTTAATCTAGCAAGCTAGAAGCCTCGACAATTTTGTCTTCGGCAGCTTGAGCAGTGAACCTCTTCACCTCCTTAACTACTTCTTCACCAAAGAATGAGAAGTCCATTTCTGGATGATTCACCCACAAAGTGAAGAAGAACCCGAGTAGGTGTCAGATTCAGCCTTTTCGCGTGCCTTGTGTATCCGTGCTTCCACATTCGCCTTCATCTTGTCAATAGCCCAGCCCACCATCTGTTCACATTCGTTAGCTCGATTGACGGCTAGCTTCAGCTTGTCTCTCGCCATTCTCAGCTCCTCCTCGGCCTTATTCAACTTGCCGATGAGACTGGAGTTAGAGGTATCCCATAAGATTTTCTCCCAGCGAAGCTCCTCCTGGAGGTCCTCATTTTGCTGATACGCATCTCGTAGCTGCATCTCGAGGCCGTCGATATTCTTTCGGGCCTCTAAGAGCTCGGCGATGTGAAACTCTTTTTCCTTCTCGAGCTTTATCACCTCCTCATTGAAGCCCACAATGGCCGCATTGAGTCGTTCTTCAAAATCCACCTGCTGCCTCTTAAGTTTCATGGCAGTAAAAGAGGTCTGAAAAATAAAAAAGGTTAGCTTGTGAGAGAAGAAAAAACTAAGGAACAGAAGGATAAATGCGGAGCTTACCAGGAGGCTGTGGCGAGCTAAGTAATCATGGAGCACCATCCCAGTCATCCCCTCCTATTCCAGGCTTCTGGTGGACGAGCCCATGATCGATGGCATGTCATCCAGGAGGGCATTGAAGTAGAGCCCTCCAACCATGGCCTCAAAGGTTGTCTCCTTCTCGGGAACACTGGCCGTCTTGTTCCTATCTTCCTCCTGCTACTGCTACCAATCTAGTCCTCTCTTCGATCCAACAGCGGGAGCATTCTGAGCTTCCTTAGCCGGCTCCTTCCTGCGACCTTGACCAGCCCCCCGTTGTTCATAAGAAATGAGGGCTCATTGTTGGTGTTGTTGTTGTTATTGTTGTTGTTGTTGTTGTTGTGGTTGCGGCCGTTAATGTTGTTGTTCCGACCTTCCTCCCCGCGAGCTAGAGCTTGGAGCTGCAGGAGTAGCAACAACTGGTTTGGCGTCGGACTAGTTAGGCTTCAGCAGGTTCAGCTTCACCATCTCAACGACAGGATCTTCTCCCTCATTCCTATTGCTGGCCTCGACAAGTTCGAAGTTGGATAGAATAGGCCTCGTACCTCAAACTCCAATGAACTCTCTCACAATGACCCCAGCGTCAAGGGGAGGAGTAAGCTAGTGCTCCCTAAGAAGATCATTCATAAGCTCTAAGTCTTCCAAACTCGACCCCGCAGCAGTAAGGAGCTCGTGAACCTCGACCTCTTTAGTCGACAAGCTTAGCCTTCCGCTTCCAAAGTCTGCACAACATAGTGAAGATGTCAAAAATAATGAAATGAAATAAAAGAACATGTGCGAGCAAGTGTACCCTTACCCGGAACCAGAGCGAACTTGTAATTTTTGAGAAGCTGGAGAGAGGGACAAGAGACGAAAAACCAATGGGACTTGTAATTGCTCACATTAGACTTCCCCTTCGCTTTACCTTGGGAAAAATTGGCTTTATAGGTTGAAGGATGAGCTGTCAAATAATATAGCCCCTCCTTGGCATTTTTAAAAGAATAAAGGAATTTTATAAATTTTGGGGATGGAGGAGAAAGGTCATTCCTAAGAAATAAGATGGCTAAGGAAGTGAGTTGGGCTTAGGGGTTTGGGTTAATTGAAAGGATGCGAGCTTGAGCTCGTTCAACATGTTAAGAAGATAGGGGGTAACAGGAAACCTAAACCCAGACTCAATATGCTGGGGGCTAATGGCTATAAAGCTGGTTGGGGGTATGCTGCATGGCAGCTTGGAGAGGGGACTATCATTCGGCAGTCCTTTGGAAAACGGAACTCCTGAGTACAGGTCCCCAGCTCGTGGAACTTGGCTTTGGGGGGGAACCTCTTGAAGACCACTTGCCCCTGGCCTTCTTCAGCTACCTCACTAGCTCGCGAGCTCGTCCCTTTAGCGTTATGCATCTCTACCACAAAGGCAGTCTTCTGAATTTGAGGTATCGTCTTCTCCTATAATGTGGTTGCAACGCTTTTGACCCAAGTTCCCTTGAACAGAAACATACATCTATAGTGAAGAAAGAACAGTCAGTCGCAGTTCACGAAGCAAACCTCTGAGAATAAAAAAACCCTAAAGGTATCCCCTATGTATAAGGTCATGCGTTTTGCAACAGGGTGTAGCCTAAGGCGGGGGGCTAAGACTACAAGCCCAGTACTCCATGAAAAACTAATCCTAAAGTCGTCAAGCTCGAAGGCTCAGAGAATACCTAACAAATAGATTCAAATCGGTGCACCAAAAAATGGGAGATGACACTGATAGAATCAAAAAGGCCAAAGGGCCAACGGTGATGAATCTACGATGGATGACCTAACAAAAGAAATCTCTAGAAAGAGACGAAGGTCATGAAATATATGGGATATGTTTCGAAATAAAACTTTCTGCTAAGTAGGTTTCAAAACCTACTATATATGTTTCGAAATATACCTCATTGTTATAGCTAGTTTCGAAATATAGATTGTATGTTTCGGAATATACTTTACTGTTTTGCTTGATTTGAAATCCTTTAGCTTGTATTTCAAAACAATGATCTTTGGCAAAGATGATTTGCATAAATAAGAATATACCAAAGATGTTTGTATATCAAAGATAAGTTTTTTATGTATATGTATAAGTTTATGCTCAAGAAAACTATTTTAGCCTTTGATAACAAATCTTATGAAAACATGTGCAATAGGAAATAATGATAAGCAAAAGCTAAAGAACAAGTGCACATAAGATATATAGTGGTTCGGCACCCGCCTACTCCACTACCTTCAAGCTTATCCACTTGAAGGATTTGCAATCCCAATCACTTTTACTAGTGATCACCATAACAAGGGTTTTACCACGGTTTACCCCAAAACCTTACAATGTGAGTTTTTACGGGCTCAACTCAAACCTAGCACCAAGTGAGTTTTAAGCTCAACTCAAACCTTACACCAAGTGAGTTTTAAGGCTAAACTCGAACCTTCAACACAATGAGTTTTAGGCTCAACTCAAACCTTTACACCAAATGAGTTTTAGGTTAAACTCAAACCTTACAACATTAACAAGATAATCAAATTTATCTTTACAACCCAAAGAGCAATAAATGCCTTACCACATGGTTGTATAAACCTCTTAACTTGAGATGAAGAGAGTTGAAGAGATGAGACTCGTTGTTTGCATTTGCTTCTCCTTTTTCACATCACAATGCACATCTAGGAATGGATTTTCTTGGGAGCTTATCAAACGGATTTAGATCATTTGTGCTTGTGTGTGTGTCTTTAGTGTGTGCTCACTTGTTCTTGCTTGTTGTCTCTCAATCAATCTCTATCCATCTGTTCTTGTCTGTTCTTGTCTTCAAATACTTGCTATTTATACCAAGATATAGAAATCTAGACGTTTATAGCCGTTAGAGACAAGACAGGAAAGTAGGTTTCGAAACATACAAAGTGTGTTTCGAAACATCACATAAATGCACTATGGTTTCGAAATATGGACAACAGGTTTCGAAACATACAAGCTTCTAGCTAGACAAAGCACTTAGAGACAGCAAATAGTGGGAGACAAAGCCTTATGCCCACTTTGAGTATTTTATAAGCACTCACATTCAAATTCAAATTTGAATCTCATAGCATGGAGAATGCATTAATAAAATAATGTGAGAAGCATACAAAAATGCAGCACACATGCATCTCGGTTTTCAAATGATCTGCTGACAGAATGTCAGAGGTTTCGAAACATGACATGATAGGTTTCGAAACATATCTCTCTGGAAATGAGGTTTCGAAACATGATGCATATAGGTTACGAAACATACCTCTCTGGAAATGAGGTTTTGAAACATAGACATATAGGTTTCGAAACATGGTTCAAAACCTAAATTGAAAACACATACATAGCATAGATGTTTCGAAATAGCATATACTGAAAACATTGAAAACCTTTTCAAAGGGGTTTCGAAACATGCATATAAACATGACAAATATTCAGAAACATTTGCATGAAAGCACAATCCACAGCATGCATACATCACAGGTAAAAATACTTAGAAAATCAAAATCCAAATAGATAAGAAAGTAGATTTTGGGTTTTAGTACAAACTCAAGTTTTAACAATAATACCACCTCTAAAATATATACTTTCTATTTAATGAAAAATTCATTAAAAATCGTTTGAGCACTAATGAATGTTAGATATCAAATTACCAGGAGATAGTTTTCCTAAAAGAAAACTCTTTCTTATACGTCTCCTTATAAGGTGCTAACCTTCCAGACTTAGTCAAAAACAGGGTTTTCATTTTCACAAAGTGATACATGATATACTTGATATTGAAATTGATATAAATTGAAAACCACATACTTGACTCATGACTTAGGGATTAAACCAATATATGTTTTTCATCATTAAAACTATTGTACAAAAAGTACAACAACAAAAGAAGGAGGATACGGAAGTAAAAAGCATTTCAAAATGACACAGTGAGAGGGGAAAAATTCCCTCGCGCTTATATATGTTGAGCCGTTATACCGTTGATTTGAGGGACGATGAGCTACCTTAGATCTAACGGTGACACGTAAAATTATGGGGCCCATGAGTATAATGATTAAGCAGCTATGGGAAATACACACATTTAATGCGCCTCAGACAAGGCGTGCGACATAAAACGGCGTGATTTGAAATGATTGGGCAGAAGGTCGAAAGGCGGATTGACAACTGGAATAGTCCAAATTCGATTGGCATACATCAACACCCAGTCCGAAAATCGCACTGCGAGCTGGGGGCTAGTGTTATGGGTATTTTTTCGGACTACCTTTCTTATGGACTGGACTCGACCCAACAAGTCAGCCCAATCTCTCGAAACTCAATAGGCCCAAGACTGAGATCGTCAGAGCAAGGTCGCACATCGACAAAACTTGAGATCAGACCACGGAACCAAACGAGCTCCCAACGATGCTTTTAGCTTGCTAGGATGACCATTCAGCTCGCATAACAACAAGATCGTGGAATAATCGGAGGCGATGCCTACCTGTCTTATCTGAGGCAAATCGGACCCCTGATAATGTGAGATCCACTCTCGATTTTATGAAATTGATAAGGATATCCTGTCTCCATAGTATTATCCTCTTATATTTGATTTTATGAAAATTGTAAACACCCCACACTATAAATAAGGGTAAAAAACTATTGTATGTGTATGAGCGATAATAATATATTGTTACTCTGTCAGAATAAACAGAAAATAGTCGTGGATTAAGCATTATTCTGGATGAACTACGTAAAAACTTTCTTGTGTGTGATTTATCATTTGTTCTATCTGCATCTCTTCTTTGCATTTGTGCTCATTTTCTCATTGCGAGCCTACGAATCACGATTAACCAACTTTGAACGTCAACAAATATGTAATACTTATAGTTATGTATACAATACTTATTATGTGAATATATATAATACTTAATAGAGTGTTGACGATTAATGTACAAGTCTTCTAGTATTGACGCAATAGTCTATGTATAAGTTTTCTAGTTAATGTATGTCCCTTGGGTTTCCACTTCTCAACTTTTTAATGTACTTAATTTAAATCATTTTTCAATATTTTTAAACACGTGCAAAGTTTTGTTCACATTTTAATTGTCTTATAAAATTTTGTTAAGATTTTTAAACATCTTAACAAAATCTGTACTGTAGTCTCTTCTCTCTCAAACAAGCATGCGTGTATGTTGTGATTAATTTTTCTGTCTCCTAAATTTGATGTTATCAAATATTCATGTTATTTTAATTTGATGTAGATCAAGTATTGTTTTGATCTTGATCAAATGAATTTTTAAAAATTAAAAATTTAAATTGTTTGATTGGTATAATTTTTTTATCTAAAAAATGATGTTATTTTTTATTTTTTAGTGTTTAATTAATAATATTTTTTATAGAATTTAATCATTTTTTTGTCATTTCGTGTTTAATAGGTATTATTTTCCATAAAAAATATATTATTTTTTATAAGATTTAACAGTAAAAATGTATTAAAAATATATTATTTTTTAAATTTATAAATTTATACATAATTTTTTATTTTTAATTTCTATATATTTGTATTTATTAATTATTCTCCATCACAAAATTCAGATACAACGCAATAATTTTTAATTTTTATGTTTAATAGCAATTATTCTATATAAATACTCAACCTCTCACGCCAAATCCTCTCTTCTCTCACCCGCTCTCTCCCTCCCTCCCTCCCGTCACCGCCGTCGACCCCCACCGCCACCGCTGCCGCACCGCCGTCGCCCCTCAACACCACCGCCGTCGACCCCCACAGGGGACAGCCGCCGCACAGCCGTCGACCCCCGCCGCCAAGGCCACTGCACCGCCGTCGCCCCCCAACGCCGCCGCTCCAGCCCTCCCTCCCTCCCTCCCTCCCTTCCAACGTCACCACTCCCGCCCTCCCTCCCTTCCTCCGCCGTCTATCCCGCCACCGCCGGTCGCTCATACAGTCTTATGCTCAGTGAGTCTCTCTCTCTCGCTCTTTCACTTTCATTTGCCTGGAAAATTCCATCTCCTCCCCCCCTAAGAATTGCTTTTCCAGCAAAAGTAGGAATTGACCATCACGTGACCAAAAGATGAAAATCATTTTCCACGGAAAATTTAGGTAATCAAACACATCTAAACCTGGAATTTGAGTGGAAAATAGTCATTTTCCATGTAAATTCTGGGCAATCAAACAGGGCCTTAGTTCATATTATTCTGTTTAATTGGCTAGAGTTTAGTTGAATTTGGCCACTTACATTTTGCAGATATAAAGGGACACCCTGGGAACATGCTCCAAATGGTTTTGTGAGAATCAAGTTCCTTCCACTGCAGAAATCATTACTTTGATTTTGCCTGATTATTTCGAGCTCATCAAACTTTGATTCTGTGGGGTTGTCCCTAACTATAAGATGCCAGTCATATTGTGTGATTCCTTTGTAATTCCAGCTTTTCATATTAGCCACTTTAAGGTAAATGATTTGAAGATTAAAAGAAATTCTCCTCCCAACCCAACCTACACTTCTGTTCATTGCAATGTACTACAAGGTTCCCCTTCTTTTAGCAAAAATATCCATCTGAGAAAGAGATCACCCTGTACCTTGAGGTTTGTACCTAGAGAATCTATTAACTCCAATGGCATATTGTTTGATGAGGATACCTCAATTATATATGATTGGAAAGATCAACAAGAAAGAGATATTGAAAATATGGAATCGCCATGGGAAGGAGCTGTTGTTTATCAGAGAAACCCTTCAATCTCACATGTTGAGTATTGCACAACTTTAGAGAGACTTGGGTTGGGAAAACTTTCAACTGAGATTTCAAGATCTCGAGCTTCTGTCATGGGATTGCGAGTCACAAAAGCTGTGAAGGATTTTCCACTTGGAACTCCTGTTCTAATATCTATCGATGTAACAAGGAAAAAGCAGAAACTGAGGCTTGATGGGATTTTACGGACGATTATCACCCTTGCTTGTAATAGGTATTCTATCTGAAGATGAACTATTTTGTTGTTTCTATTTGAAGGTGAACTATTTTTGCAAACCTCTTTGATGTGGTTCTTTTTATTCTTCATTTGTTTTTTTACCCTCATTTTTCCGTTATTAATTATTGTTGATGCAAGTATCTTCTTAGATTCTAAAAGTTTTAACACTAGGGATTTTGGGATTCTGAGAGCCGAACAGTCATTGTATAAAACTCTCAGCATGAGCCTACATGGAGCTGGAATTTTTTAATGGTTAAAATTTTCTTTTATGATTGAAGAGAAAGTTAAAATGTTGACAAAATTTGGATATAAGCTTTGGTACTTGGGGAAGGATAGGACAAGGAATATGACATGTACCTACTGTTAAGGGGGGTGTACCTTGTATTAGTGGTCATAACTAGTTGTACTAGAGGCTAGCTATAGAGGTTGTACTTAGAATGTAGCCACATATGGTTGTACCTAATTTTGAATTTGGCAGCCTTTTTGGCCCCAACCCTTGCTGCTAGGATCAGTATATAAGAACTGATCCAGCCTAATATAAAACATGGAAGAAATATTATTCAGTCAATCTGATTTCTATCTCTCTCAATTTCTCCCTACTTTCTCTTGGTTCTTCCTGATCCCTCTCTGTTCTCTCTAAACTTCTCCTTCTGTTCTCTGATTTCACCCTTCCTTTCTGTTCTCTCTTGCATGATATCTTCCAATTTCTCATTTTATGACAATTGGTATCAGAGCTGATGATTCTCGGCTGTGAATTCTGGTAATTCTAGTTCGACTTTTGAAGCAGAAGCAGGCCAGGTGATTTTCGACTGTGATTCCGACACTTTCTTCTAGCCAATCCAGCGAAGCAGAGCAAATAAATTCTCAGCCAATATTGAGGCGCATCTGAGTAGTGATTCCGTGAAGTTAATTCAGCAAATCAACAAAGTTGATCGGTTCTCAAGAGACTGCTACGAGTATTGATCTAGGTGAGCAGAGGCGAATTCACAGCCGGTGATCCTTGGCTGCTGAATTAAGATTGACACAAGTCAGGATTCGAGTAATGGAAGGAAGTAGTTAATTGTGATCAGACTCTGAAGATATCAGAGACAGATTGTAACGAAACAGAGCCAGTGGTCCTCGGCTGTTGAATCATGAGTTAGATGACTCAGGATAGGCAATTGCTGATCAAAGGCGATTGCAGGGCAAGGCTATTCTCTGGAGATGATCTCAGGCAATTTTCAAAATCTATAACATATCCAATCAATTTTTAGAAACCTGTAATTGAGCCACTCGATTCAAGGAGGTTGCTATTACTGGCTGTAGATCTAGGTGATTTCTAGAAGTGGTTTCAGTGACAGAATTCCGATGAATTGGAAGGAAGAACAGAGTCAATCAAGTTTAGGAGGTATCAGAGTTGCACAGAGGAAGCAGTTGCAGGAGCGAGCAATGGACACAAGACTTGAGGAAACATGCACTAACTTCAATTGAAAGCTGAATGAAATCATGATTGTGGTGGCCAAACGATTTTAGGTTAGTCTTCCAACTGAATTACTTTTTAAAGAGTATTCGGATCCAATTATTCAAAGACCAGTGACAGTTAGAGATCCATACATTACTCATCCATGGAATCAGCTTTTAGAGATAAAGGAAATCTCTAGATCCACTGACGGTCCAATTATATCATCCAGAATCATCCCCAAAAGTTCTGGATTATAGGAATCTGAGAAACATTCTGAAGTGGACCATTCAGTTGTAACTCAAGACTCCAACGATGAGGAGATTCTTCATGCAGCTGATGACTTGTGTGCCCTAGGCATCCATTCTAGGCTGGATCAAACCTTTGACACTCCACAAACAGACAAAGAAGTTATGATTGGGCAATTCAAACCAGAACAATCTTATAATGGCTCCAAAGAAACTGATCATAAGTCTGATGATGTCCTAAGACTAGAGGAAGGTAGTCTGCCTGTTCAGAATTTTTCTACTGCAACTGAGGATTTAGCTAGACAATCCTCTGGGCTCAAAACAACCAATATCGAAGATGATGTGATGAGTGCAACATATGTAAACAGATATTGTGTTCCATCACCAGCTCTTGTGGTAACTGTTCGGGTGTGTGAATTTCAGAATGATCATCATTTGAAGGCTTTAGGTTTGCAGGTTTCAGCTGCTAACTATGACAGGGAGTGGCTGAATTCATTTAAAGGCACTTGGCATGGACATGTTGACAGGTTTTGGCAGCATACTGCATCCTCAGACCATGAGTACTAGCAATCTTGATTGGATAGCTATTGCAGGAGGTGGCTATATTGGACTTGAATTCAGTGAGGTTACTTTTTATTGAAGTTCTGGATCAACTTATACCTGGATTTGATTTTGAGATAGGGACTTTGGCCCAAAGAGTTGTAATAAACCCAGGGGAAATTGTCTATTACACCTTGGAGGTAGATGCAGCTCTGATCACAACTGTAATAGCTTTATTGACAAAAGACTTTGGGCTGGAGAATATCAGTGTTCTAACAACATGTGGTTTTGTTCCAGTTGATGAGAACACGAGAGCAAAGAGGAATAGGCCTAGAAGGAGAAAGAAAAAAAGAAATAAGGATAAAATAGCTAGTGAAAACAGAGATTGGATGAAGTAATTTCTTGAAGACAAGAAATTTTTTTTTGGGGGGGGGAATTTGTCATCTACCTACTGTTGAGGGGGGTGTACATTGTATTAGTGGTTATAACCAGTTGTACTAGAGGCTAGCTATAGCAGTTGTACTTAGAAGGTAGCTACCTATGGTTGTACTTAATTTTGAATTTGGCAGCCTTGTTGGCACCAACCCCTGCTGCTAGGATCAGCATATAAGAACTGATCCAGCCTATTACAAATCATGGAAGAAATATTATTCAGTCAATCTGATTTCTATCTCTCTCAATTTCTCCCTACTTTCTCTTGGTTCTCCCTGATCCCTCTCCGTTCTCTCTGAACTTCTCCTTCTGTTCTCTCCCTCCTTTTCTGTTCTCTCTTGCTCGATATCTTCTAATTTCTCACTTAAAACCCTAGCTCAACCCTAGGTTCATGACAGAATAGAGTGGGGATTATTATGGATAAAAGTAGTGGATGCAAAAAGAATGAAAGATAGGATTATTGCATTTAAAGTTGTTCTAGGAGAAGAGACTGAATATTATTAGCATACATGCACCCCAAGTTGTGTTGGGAGAGAAGATAAAAGACAAATTTTGAAAAGATCTAGAGCAGTTGGTACAAGGAATAATTAGAGGAGAGAATCATCATTATAGGAGGTGACTTAAATTGGGAATGGTTATAGAGATGAACATGGAGGTTATGGATTTGGAGAAAGAAATATGAGGGCAATGCTATTTTTGGATTTTGTCACAGTGCGAGGTCCCATAGTGGCAAGCTGGAATTCATGTAGTTCACATGGTGGGATAAAGACTTCATATATTCAGTTTTTTGACCTGTTTCGTAGCTTTTGGATTCTAAGGTCTCCCTTTGTGACTTCAGCTTAGTATACATATCTTCTCTTGTTCATCCACCAATATAATGTTATTTAAAAATAAAATATATCAAGACACCACTTTTTGAATGTGGGTAATAAGTTCATCCATTATTACAACAACAAGTAAAGGCTCAGCATAAACATTTGATGTAATCCAATTTTAAGTAGAAAAAGCCTTATTATCTCTTCCACAGATTTGTGCTCTATGATACGTTTTTAATAACTTGTATACCTGATAGATAATTAATTTGGATTTTCTTCTTTTCAAAATCATTCGAAAGATTTCTCTTGAGACTGTCATTGAGGATTTCTTTTAAGTGTGTACACACCGTGTATAAATCTTTTTGTCTATTCCTTAGATGATTCAACAAGTAGATAGCTGTTGTTCTTGACCTACTAAGCATCAAATTAAATTGGTTTTAGAGATTTTGGTTTCTCTCCTTAACCCTTGTATGGCTCATTAGCTTAATCCATCTTAATTTATACAAGTAATTCTTAATATCTATTTTCTTCTTGTAAATAGGGGCTAGTGTCCTTTTTCCATTGGTTATATATCATCCCAATTAATTCTGACAGATGAAGTTAATTCTGTAGCAAAATGAGTTTTATATTTAGTGCCTCTTTACCCCAAGGTGTTATGTGATATCACAAATATCACGTTGAAGATTTCCCTCATCACTGTGGCCTAGTAATCATCAAATGATAGATGATTGTGTCAGTTAAAGACATTCTACCTCTTCATTTCTGCTGACACTTGACTAAATTTTGGTACCCTTAAGGTTGAACATTATGGTACTAAACACATATTCAATCTCTCCATGTCATCCTCTAGCTTGCTTTTGTTTGCAACTGGCATGTTGTTTCTGCTTACATACACCAAATATAAAATAGGTGGGTGTTGAAATATTGAATGAAGCAGTAGCCACTCCTATTATGTAAAACGGATATAATTTAGATTTATCACTTGAGAGGAATTCCAGAGAAGTTATATTTGGTAACCCTCCTGTGTTTTGAATGTATTTCCTGCCTAACTAAAAAAGAATTATACTGTCTCGGGTTGTACATGGATGGTTTTTACAGAAGTTCCATTCAAATGGCGCCCAAACAATGTGAGTGTACATGACTTAATTTTACTGGTGTCCTTGTTAGTTTCTTTTCCAAGGTGTCCCCTAAATTGTTATTACTCGTTCATTCCCCCTCCCCTCTTTCACGTAGATTGACTTTATTTCAATTCTGCATTGAAGGTGTGGTGAGTCAACACCTGAGTGTGTATTCTCAAATTTCTCACTTTTACTATCTGAAGAACCAATTGAAGAGCCTGAGATTATAAATATGGCAATGATTTATGGAGAAGACAAATTCAGAACTTCAGGAAGTATTGATGAGGAAGAAGACAATGAAGCATCAATTGATTTGGATGACCGGCTATATTTTCCTCCAGATGAGAAAGCAATCGATATTTCAAAACACATAAGAGACATGGTGCATGTAGAGATCACCCTTAATGCTGTATGTGATCCCAAGTGCAAAGGTTTGTGTCTCAAATGTGGTTCCAATCTGAACACCACTGCTTGTGACTGTAGCATGCAGAAGACAGAAAAGCGAGGCGATGGTCCTCTTAGAGGTTTGAGAAAGCAAATGCAGAAAAATTGATGCTAGATTCAAAGTACCAGTGAAAGTGTCTCGTATGCTATGTGTACATGCTTGCTTGTCTAGATTGATATGCTTTCAGTCCCCTCCATCATGTTGCTCAACACTCCTTACACTACTGGATCAGATGACTAATGAAAGTTGCAATGGTTTTTCGCTGATCAATCACACCCAAAATGGTGCTGACTTTTTTCCTTCAGTCGACTTAATTGCACCGTTCCCCTGCCCCCTGGCTTGTGCAGGTACTGTACCTAATGGTTGTCACACATTGATGGTTACTGGTATGGCTGCCATTCCATATAGATGCCACATGTTTTTTGAGACTAGAAATGGATCTGTTACAACCGAGCTCCCTTATGTAATTTTCTCATTTGATTTTGATTGATTCTAAGAAGTTAATGAGATAAGAGGGGTTTCTTCTTGATTTGAATCAGCATTAATGGTTTATTTCTGCAGTTATATTTGCTAGAGAACAGCTTACCATAAATGTCGTCACTAAGATTGTGTTGAGACCGGAGGTTTAAGTTCGGTTCTGATGCTATTAGGTTATCTGGGTGGTGGTTGCTTATTACTAGGTTCATGGGTTTAAGGGCGTGGTATTGAAGACATTCTCTTATATAGCTCTTTACTGGTGTTTTCTATCAAACCCCAACTTTTGTTAATTTTGCTGATCATGCTTCCACAATGTACAAAGGAAAGTTTGAACTAATTGAATAACAAGTCAGTATCACAAAGGACCTGATATTTGGCCTGAAATTAGGGGTAGGTCAACTAAAATTATCACTCCGTCCCTTGCTGGTTTCACAAGAAAGTGATAATTTCAACAACTGGAGCTTGATTTCAACCCACGATTTTAATAAAAAAAAAAGAAGGAAATATTATCTATCACATGTAACTTTTGTACTGAAGGTCAAGAAGATTAGTTTGGTAATTTGGGTATCCTGGAACTGGGTTCGAGTGTTCTTATCTTCAATTGCTCCAAAACAGTAGAATTGCGTTTGTTTCCAATTATAGAAAGGATAAATTAAACTTTGCTCCCTTGAAGCTTTGACTAAGTTACAGTTGATGAAGTGATCTCTCTAACTCACAGGGTGACCTTAGCGGTCAGTTAGGGGAGTAGGTTAGTTTGGTGTCTAAATTCGAGTTCTCTCTTAGTGCAATTGTTAGTGGATAATATGTGGGTTTACCTCCTCGTTATTAAAAGACAGCGGTGGCGGAGCATCCACAAGGGACGTCATCCCAAGTGATCTCTCTTATTCTAAGAAAAATGGTTCACAACTAAGTTGGATGAAAATAAAAAATAAATACGATATAAAAAAAAATTATATTTAAAAAAAATAAAAAAACCAAAACACGAAAAAATACATAAATAAAAAGAATTTAAATTTTTTTTTGTAAATATGATTTTTAATAAAAAATATAAAAAATAATTATTTAATTTAAAAATAAACATAAATTCCATAATACATTCAAACAAATACAAATATAAGTCCTATCAACCATGATTTATTAAAAAAAAAACAATAAATTTCAAAAAAGAAAATTATATTTCTAATCTTATTCTATCTCTAATCTTTTCGTGGACAAAAATGTCTCTAAATCAAAAACGTGTTTTTGATATTTTTTTAATATTATGAAGTGTTCTCGAAACTTTTTTGAAATTACAAAAATGACCCAAAAATATTTTTTTTGGTGTTTCTCGAGGTTTTGGTATAAGAAACATTTCAAAAATAGCAAAATGACACCCCAATGTGTTTCCATAGATCATCGGTCCGCAATGACTCCTAATAAAAAGAGATAATGTCAATAGAAATATGATAAAACTTTTCAAAATGCGCCCCTCTATTTTTGGTTGAACATTGACAAAAGTATTATTTTTCTTTACAAAAATTTTGCATCAAAGTCAGTAAATTAAATTGTCAAAACATGGAATATCCTTGTTGCAGTATATCCCTGCCAAAGTTTTTCTTTTGTCATTCATTTTTCATGTTTATCTTTCAGGCATTCAGAACCTCTCATGTGAAGTTGCGCCTCTAACTTACTGTCAAATAATGCCGTGTGCTTCGAAATAGACAAGAAAAATAGCTTGACATCTCGACCTGATTATGAACAGATTAATTTTGAGACAATTAAAATAATCTAGAAATTTGTTCTATTTGCAGCATAAACGTAGGTTCCTAAGACTTTCTTACTGTTAATTTATATAATATAGAGGGTTAAATCCCTTCTAAACAAGCAGAAGAGTTCACGCTGCTCATATATAAATGATACGCTTGTTAGAACATATTGATATCTCTGTTGGATTTGCTTCTAGGACAAGTTAATTAGCTGTTCCAATCTCAAATACAAAAGGTTCATTACTGGGTTTCAAGTTCATTTGCTTTTGAGCTCTTGATTTCAGTAACGTGAAAAATTCTAAAACAACAATCGTCTAAATTGAGAAATGACAACTCCAAATGCAAATGCCAGTCATCACTCACGCTAGTTGCATGGTAGCAGCAGCAGAAAGAGAATTTGCATTAAACCAAACTATTGCCCATTGCCCAAGCCCTCTATGTATATGCACACACACACACACAATACGAGGTGCTCTTCTCTTCTTCTTCTTCTTCTTCTTCACAATCATCAGCTCTCTGAGAGATTCCAATAAAATGGATCATCATCGCCTACTAGTGTTTGTGGGTTTGCTGTTCGTGGCTTCTCGGCCAGCCATGGCTGCTGCACCTTCGTGCGGAATAGTGAGCACCGCACTGGCGCCGTGCCTCTCATTCGTGAAAGGAGACGACTCCAGGGCACGGCCATCGGATGCTTGTTGTGCAGGTGTTAAGAAGATAAGCGAGTTGGCCAAATCACACGACGACAGAGTGGCTGTCTGCAACTGCGGCAAGGCCGCACTGTCTATGATCGGCGACTATGATCCCTCTCTCATCCCTCTCATTCCCCAACAATGCGGCGTGGCCATTGATTTGCCTCCAATCGATAAAGATTTCGACTGTTCCACGTATCTCTCTCTGTTTCTCTCAATCGATCGATAAAGATTTCGACATATACATATATATATATATTGAGGACACGTTGACTGACTTGGTTCTTCGATGCAGGATTTCTTTGATATGGAAGGCAGAGCGTGACAGTACTGGAGCTCATGAAAAGTTTACAAGTTAAAAACCAAGTTGGAACCATATATATATTAAGAGGAGCAATATATATATACTAGTGTTTCCTTATACTTAAGGAGATTCTATTAGGTATAGAATATATCTGCAGAATAAAACAGAATGAAATTGGCCATGTACTGTGTTGAACCATGAAGGGATGGTACGGTATCCATTAATTCATGCTTTAACAAATTATATATATATATGAAATAATGTTATTTATATATTGATTGGCTTCTCTCCGCACAAATATATATATATATATATATTTGACAAAATATTTAAAAGGGTTTGCTAATGGACAAAGAGATATTTTGCTTTACCAAACAACTCCTGATAATTTCTTCATTACATGGGCTATCGTTATTTGGGTGCATATTAGAATATATTTTTGGCCTTAGAAGATGATCTTGATTAGGGTTGCTTTGCATTCTTACATATGTTTATTGTAGAAGTGTTACTGTGTTTTAGGGTAATATGGGACTTGTTTCAAATATGAGAGATATTTTCTATTTTATAGCCTTACTTCAAAAGTAATAATTCAAATTACCTAATTAAAAATGTTACACACACATGAAACCGAACCAAAACTAAGAACCTTGGTTTGGTTTTTTTGGTTTGATTTCTCAGTCAACCAAATTAGATTTTCTTATCAACATTTTTTTAAATATCTCTTACCGGAACCAAATCAAAATATTATGTCAATTCGATTTCTTGATTCTGGTAGAACATCTATGTACCCTTAATTTTTACAATTTATTGTAGATTCCCAGGGTAATAAGATTCATTGGGCATCCTTTGTGATGAAATATTCGACAGGCTAACACAAATATATTCTCTTTTTCACCATGTAATTAAACTAGAAATTCAAGACAATCACTACAAGTAATAAAATATCAGAATAAATAAAGTAGTAACATAGTAAGACCAAGAATTATTTAACGTCGTAAAATCCTCCAATATGAAGGAAAAATCTACAGGGTAAACCGATAATTCCACTGTCACCAAATAATATAACACAATATTTATTTTCTTTAGATTTTTACTCAAAATTAAGACTTAATCCACAACACACTTTTAAGATAAATTCTCAGCAACCACATATTTCATCATGTATGTAATAATAGATGGAACCCACAATAACAATAACTAGAGAGAAATACTTAACCAAATAAATCAATGATAGGAAGCAATAATTGAAGTAAAAAAACGGCAGCTTCCATCTCCAATTAATCAAGCAAGCAACAACTTCTTTCTTTCTCCAATTACAGTGGCAGCTTCTCTTTTTCCTTCTAATTGATCAAGCGACGGCTTCTTTCTTCTCTAAAAACAATCCGTGTGTGCGCGTCAATGTGTGTGTGTATATGTATATATTTATTACTGATGTTGCTGCTATATATATATATATATCTCTCTTATAAGCATGGGGTGGATCTATATTAATATTAAATTAATATGTGGGCCAATGGCTTATAAGCCCAACAATCTCCCCCTCCAGCCCACGAAGGAGGAACACCAAAGACTTTAATCACTTGGAGTCCATCTTGGCCTGCTCAACACAAAACTCAAAATTCTGATTGGTAACAACCTTGGTCAACCTATCTGCAATATTTTTATCACTGTGAATATTTTTCAATTGCATTAATTTCTCATCAATTGCTCCACAAATCCAATGATATCTCACATCAATGTGTTTGGTATTTGGTATGAGAGTGGCAGGTAGAATTCTTACTCAACTCAAGAACATTTTGATTGTCACAATAAATGGCGTACTCACTTTGCTTCACATTAAGCTCCTCAAGAAACTTTTTCATCTACACCATCTCTTTCCTTACTTCAGTAACTACAACGTACTCAGCCTCGACAGTAGATAATGCCACACATTTATGCAATTTCGACTACTAAGAAACAACTCCTCCTGCAAAAGTAAAGAAGTATCCAGATGTAGATTTTCTATTGTCAAGGTCTCCTGCCATATCTACATCTATATATCTTGTGAAAATTGGTTGAGCTCTCCCAAAACTCAAACACAAAGTAGAAGTTCCTCTCAGATACCTCATAATATATTTTACTGTTTCTCAATGATCTTTGTTTGGATTAGACATAAATCTGCTTACCACACAAACTGCATATGAAATATTTGGACGAGTACATACCATAACATACATCAAACTACCAATTGTTGATGAGTAAGGTACTACTTCCATCTTCTTCTTCTCTTCACTAGTTGAAGGACAAGATCTTTTGGTAAGTTTGAGATAACCACCAAAAGGTGAGCTAACTGATTTAGCTCATTTCATACTAAACCTGTCAAGTACCCGCTCAATATATTTTTCTTGTGATAACCACAATCTCTTAGATTTTTTGTCCCGAACTATCTCCATGCCCAATATTTGTTTAGCTTATCCCAAATCTTTCATATCAAATGATTTATGCAAGACTTCCTTCAATTTTTTAAAGGGTTCAAGAGTAATTTTAACTTGGTCCATAGGTGAAATTATCAAGATTAGGGGCTTAAGTATAATTTCTTATAGTTATCACTACCGAATCGATTCTAAGGAATGCCCTGGAATGTAGATGTCTAAGGAAATTGATATGGTACTGACGAGCATCTTGAGATAGGATTTATGGTATTAAAAGAAATCAGAATCGAGACGATCTTCGATACAACTAAAATTCAGCTATAATTTAGGCTAAAAAATTGAATTGTCATAGGGGACTTCTGGGAAGTCAACGGAACCTTGAGAGGGCTCCGATTTTTTGTAGCGGTCAACCCTGAGGTGGTTTCGAGATGAATCAATAGTTCGGTGAGGACACTGGGGCAAAATCGTCCTTATCGAGTAAATTTAAAGTTATTAATTGTGGATTTGAAGTATCATAATGCAAATTAATTGGACATTAAAGAGAGTATTTGTAATTTAAGGAATTCCCGAGTGTAATAAAGAATAATTATGGGGATTAAATGGGTGAGATATATATTATATATGTATATATTTGCATACGCATAAGGCGTGGGGGGCAAATTTGCAGCATGTTGGAATTGGGTTGAGTAGTTGTAGAGGATTTGAGGTGAATGTCGAAAGGGAGAAGGAGTGGTGGCCAAGGCAATTGAGGGGTGTTTCGCCTATATATATAGAGGGAGAGATTGAAGAAATGGAAGTAATGGTTGAGAGCTTGGGCAAGCAAATGGGAGAAAAAGAAAGAGGGAGAGATGGTTGAATTCGACCATGGCAGTAAGCTCAAATAAAGCACAAGCAGCCAGCAAGCAAAGGTCAGCCAATGCAGCAAGCGCGCGGTGGCTCGAAGAGGAGCTCAAAAGCAGTGGAGAAGGCCATAGGTGAGACCATGGTAGTCGCAAAGCTGCAGTTGCAGCAGCCAAGCGCGGCTGTGGAAGCACACAGTAGCTGCAAGCGGCGAGACAAGCGACGATTGTGTGGTGGTTTCACAGTAGTTAGAGGTGACCAGCGAGCAAACGGGCGACTGCTGCAAGGGGGCTAGGAGCTTCGACGGTAGGCCATGGCAGACATGCTGAAGTTGCAGGATGTAGGGGTGGCTGGCGGCGATGGAGTAGCAATAATGTGGTCGGCGGCAAATGGCGAGGGTGGCGAAGCCAGCAGTTGTTGGTGCACAGGGGTCGCGCTAGTGGGAGAGAAGAGAAGAAAATGAAGAAGGAAGAAGAAGAAGAAAAAGAAGAAAAAGAAAAGAAAAGGAAAGGAAAGGAAAAAGGGAATGAAAATGGGAAAAATCTCAAAAAGTTCTAGAAAATTTTAGAAAAATCGGAAGTGGAGAATTATTAATATTTTGGAGATTTTGACAAAAAAATTGTTTTGGCACGAGTTTCGAGGCCGGGCACAAAAATCGAGGCTGTGTATGAGACTCGAGGTGGTGCACGAAAATCATGGTGGTGCAAAAAAATCTAGGTAGTACGTGAGAATTGAGGTGGTATGCTAGAATCGAGACAGGGCTCGAGAATCAAGGTTGTGCATAAAAATCGAGACATGTCACGCATATTAAGGAAACCTGAGATGCTAAGTTAAAGTAAGTAAAATTTCTTAGAAAATTCTAAAAAATTAAAAAAGTTATTTTATGAATTGTTATAGAAAAATATTTAAGAAAACATTGGAGAAATATTTAGTTTGGATTTATTGAGGAAAAATAGGAAGAAATGAAGGAAAGTTATGAGGAAATTAAGAAAAATGGAATATTGATATTATTGAATAAATATAATGGCCATGGTATGTTGAGATTCCGAATTGAGTTCGTTAGAAGCCTGACACGAAAAGCAAGATGTTATGAGATACGTTCGACGTAAGTGGTTCAACCCAAAACCCAATTTTATATAAATGGTTTTATCATGTTGTCATGTCTTGAAGTAAATATGTCATGTAGATTGCATTTACATGCTGTGATGAAATGTGCATACATTCACAATGATATTATTGATCATGCATTGCATAGGATTTGAGATTATGGACTTGCATTGCTGCTATACCAAATGTGCACCCATACACCTCGGCTTGGTAAGGAGACTGTAAAAATTATGAGCAATAGTTGGGTGCAGTCGACTAAAACTAGAAAGGAATGATAACATGTTGTATTTTGCATTCATATACGAAAATATGTTTTTGAATCCTTATCTAGATGATTCATCATTTAACTTGGGCTTTGCCCCTGGAATATTCAAACTTTCCAGATGGAGATTATACCAGAAACGAGGATGAATGAGGTATGAAATAACACTTAGCAAAGTGCATGATAAATTGAATGTATGTTATGTAACCCATGTATTTAAGTTCTACTACTTTGAATTCTGAATGTTTTGAGGAATGATGATGTAATAACTGATTTATGATTAATGTTAAAGTTTAGGTTTGATTCTAGCTTTCACATTTGATGTATATGATGATTCTCTTTCGAGATAAATGTATGAAAATTTTGGGATGAATATGAGGAATGATATGGTTTAGCATTAGCTCGAAGGAAAAAAAAATATTATCCCAGAATTGTCCCAATTTATAAGACTCCCAAAAAAGTGGGGTGTTACACTTAATCAACCCCGCATCCTAGCCAGTTATGAGCATATCATCAACGTAAAGCTATAAAATAATAAACTTATCACCTAGAAAAGATATGATATAAACACAAGAATCTACAGTTGTCCTTGTGTATCCCTAACTTATCATAAAAGCATCAAACTTTTTATACTATTGTCTTGGTGCTTGCTTGAGTCCATATCTAACATCCCGTATCGAGCGATAGGAAGGACTGGATCAATTTACCCTGATAGGCTTACACGAACTTTCCAAGGGTTACCCATCATTGATCTACCCTAGCTCAAACACGCTTAACCCAGGAGTTCTTTATTCACATTCATTCCAAAAGGTATCTATATGGTGTTGTTTTCTTCCTTACTTATTCTCGATATATACTACCCTTCCAGATCAACTTACTTTGATGGGCCTACACGAACTTCATAGGAGTCACCCATTCTTAAGCTACCCTAACTCAAGCACATTTAACCCTGGAATTCTTTATCCATATTCAGCCTAAAAGGTATTCAGCTGGTGTTGTTTCCTTCCTTACTATCCTCGATATATATATTAGCTTCTTTAGAGTCCATTCTTGGACCTGACCTTGGGCTCTTGGGGTATTACACCATACAAACTCTTCTTCAATTTGCATATAAAGTGTTATTTCCCCTTTTATTCAAAACCTTTAGGTTGCACCATATAAATCTTTTCCTCTAAGTCACATTGTAGGAAAAAGATATTCTCATCAAGTTGCTCTATCTCAAGATCTAGACTGGCTGCTAACCAAAAACAACTTTGATGGATGTCATTTTCACATCAGGAGAGAAAATCTCATCAAAATTGTAATACCCCGAGAGCCTAATGTCAGGTCTAAGAAGGGACTCTAGAGAATGTAGTATATATATCGAAGATAGTAAGGAAGGAAATAAAACTAGTTGGATACCTTTTGGGATGAATGTGGATAAAGAACTCCCGAGTTAAGCATGCTTGAACTAGAGTAGCTCAAGGATGGGTGACCCCTGGAAAGTTTGCGTGGGCCCATCAGGGTAAGTTGAGTTAGGGTAACATCCAAGGGTCATCTATTCTTGAGCTAGCCTAGCTCAAGTACGCTTAACCCAGGAGTTCTTTATCCACATTCAGCCCAAAATGTATCCAGCTGGTGTTGTTTCCTTCCTTACTATCCTCGATATATATACTACCTTCTCTAGAGTCCTTTCTTAGACCTGACCTTGAGCTCTCGGGGTATTATAAAACTCAACATCGCATTTTTTCCCAAAGCCTTTAACAACCAAACAAGCCTTATATTTCATCAAATCACCATTGTTATCCCATTTTATTTTTTATACCCATTTATTCCTCAATACTTTTTACCCTTAGGAAGATCCACCAACTCATAAGTATCATTCTTCCTCAAAGAGTTCATCTATTATGTCATTGCTTTCATCTAGTGGACTTTGTCCCTATTAGTTTGTGCCTCTAGAAAATTTTCTAGCTCCTCATCAGTAGTAAGCAAAATATACTCAGAAGTAGGATACTTAGAAAATGGTATAAGCCTTATATTTCATCAAATCACCATTGTTATCCCATTTTATTTTGTATACCCATTTATTCCTCAATACGTTTTACCCTTAGGAAGATCCACCAACTCATAAGTATCATTCTTCTTCAAAGAGTTCATCTATTATGTCATTGCTTTCATCTAGTGGACTTTATCCCTATTAGTTTGTGCCTCTAGAAAATTTTCTGGCTCTTCATCAATAGTAAGCAAAATATACTCAGAAGTAGGATACTTAGAAAATGGTATGCATTCTCTATTAGACCTTCTGACATGTGCCTTTTCATTGTCTTCTCTATCCAGAATCTGCTCCCCCTGATTAGCAATCTCATCAACTAGTATATCACCCTGAGTAGTGTCATCAACAACATCATCAATAGGGGATAAATTTTCTTCAACAATAGGTTGTAGTGTTGGAGAGCTTTGTGGTGTTAGAGAGCTAGTAGATGTGAGATTAGGAATAACTACAGTCTCTCTCCTAGACTGCTGCTCAACTTCATCAAAATCCTCAATTGTCTGGTCTTCATGAAAAACCATATCTCTACTTCTTATAGTCTTCTTTTTCTCTGGATCCCAAAATCTATACCCAAACTGCTCATCACCATAATCGAGAAATATACATAGAGTAGCTCTGTCATCAAGGTTTGATCTCGGCTCCTTAGGCACATGTATAAAAGCTTTGCACCCAAACACCTTCAAATGGGAGTAGTAAATATCTTTGCTAGTCCAAACTCTTTATAGAATATCAAAATCCAAAAGAAATAAAAGGGGATCTATTGATCAAGTAGCAAGTTGTCTGAACTATTTCACCCCCAAAACGTTTTAGGTAGCTTGGTTGTCTTCAACAGGCATTTGACTTTGTCAAGAATGGTATAATTAATTATTTCCGCCACACCAATATGTTGAGGAGTGCCTACTTCTGTAAACTTTTATCGAATCCCAAATTTTTAACAATATTGTCTGAACTCATACGAAGTATATTCCCCACCATTATCAGTTCGGATGCCTTTCAAAGGTTTCCCTATTTCTCATTCTACCATGACATGAAATTGTTGAAACTCTGAAATACCTGATCTTTAAATTTTAGAATATATACCCATAGTTTTCTAGAAGCATCATCCATAAAGGTAACAAAATACTTATTTCCACCAAAGTAGCCACATCACTGGGAAAGCACACATCAAAATGCACAAGTTCTGAAATATCATATTTTCTTATAAAAGAGCCATTGAAAGAAACCCTATGTTGCTTACCATATAAACAGTGATTGCATTGGTTTAGAGACATACCATTGGCTAAAGGAATATTTATCTTCTTAGCCAGAACATGCAACCCCTTTTCACTAACATGATTGAGCCTCTTGTGCCATAGATCCAGAGAAGAATTTTCAACTACATTCATCTCACTTTTACAAGATTTTGCATAAGTCTTATAGAGTGTGCAACAAACTTTTCCTCTAACAACAATCAAAGTGCCTCTTGACAATTTCCATTTTAGATCACCAAAATTGTTATGATAACCTAGTTTGTCAAGAGCCAAAATTGAAATTAGATTGAGGCGCATATCAACAATATGCCTCACATCCTTCAACACTAATTAATGAACAACAAAGATCTGTTTGCAAATAGATGTCACCAATCCCAACAATCTTAGATTGACTGGTATTTTCCATCTTTGTGATACCAAAATCACCTGCTCTATAATTAACAAATAAATCTATATTCGAACAAACATGGGAGAAAGCACAATTATCAATAATCCATACAATACTAGAGTCATCTACGTGTAGGCAATGACCTTTTGCACAAGAGAGTACATCTTCACTGATAGTTACAATAACTATAGTGTTCTTGTCATCATCCTTCTTATGATTGTTACATTCATTTTGCTCTCTCAACCAAATTGGACAATTTCTTTTAATATGACCCACCTTTTCACAATGATAACAAATTGGTTCTTTATCTTTTGATTTTGATTAACCTCTTGACTTGTTGTGATCTCTATACCCTCTATTCTTATTTCTTCTTCTTTCCTCTACGATAAGACCATGTGTATGATCCGATCCTATGCATACACTTGAAGACTTTCTCCTTATTTCTTCATTTTGCATACTGTCTTTCATAGAATCCATAGTCAAAACATCATTCGGAGTAGAGTTACTAATAGTCACAACAAAGGTCTCCCAATTGCCTGGTAAAGAACTTAAAAGCAACAAAACCTGTAATTCATCCTCAAGAGTCATACCCATAGTCTCTAATCGATTTATAATATTCTAGAAATTGTTCAAATGCTCTGTCATGCCTATGTTGTCTCTGTATTTCATGTTAACCAAGTCTCTAATCAAAAAAGACTTTCTTGATGTAGTCTTCTTCTCAAACATAAACTCCAATTTCGACCACAATTTATGTGCATCAGTCTCATGTGCCATGTGATGAAACACGCTGTTATCCACCCACTGTCTTATAATTCCAATAGTTTTTCTGTGTTGTTTATTCCAATTAGTTTTTGACATATCTTCCGGTTTATCCTTATCACCCTCAATAGGATCATGCAAATCTTTACAATAGAGGATATCCTCAATTGTAGGCTACCCAATTATGTTTAGTAAGTCTAATCATAGCACAAGCAACTAGATCTTCCATTTTAATCCACACAATTCAACTTGCGCTGTTGGGAAATATTCAATATGTTAACACATATATTCCCTTTTTTACCATGTGATTAAAATAGGAATACAGACAATCACCACAATCAATAAAATACTGGAATAAATAAAATAGCAACATAATAGCACCAAGAATTATTTAATGTTGTAAAACCCTCCAATGCGAAGGGAAAATCGATGGGGCAAACCGACAATTCCACTATCACCAAATAATAGAACACAATGTTTATCTTCTCTAAAGTTTTGCCCAAAATCAAGAGGTAATCCACAATACACCTTCAATATAAATTCTTGGCAACCACATATTTCATTATCTATGTAATAATAAATGGAACCCACAATAACAACAATGAGAAATAAATACTTCACCAAATAAATCAATGATAGAAAGAAATAATTTAAGTAAAAAAGTGACAGCTTATGTCTCTAATTAATCAAGCAAGTAGCTGCTTCCTTCTTTCTCCAATTGTAGCAACAGCTTCTCATTTTCCTTCTAGTTGATCGAACGACAACTTCTTTCTCCTCTAAAAATAATTCGCGCGCGTGTGTGTGTATATATATTAATGATGTTGCTTCTATATATATATATATATATATAAGACAAATTAACCCTTATAAGCATGGGTTGGACCCATATTAATATTAAATTAATATGTGGGCCAATGGCTTATAAGCCCAACAATTGTTGGGTGTGCAACCCAAAGTCCCACATCTGTTAGACAGGGGGAGGATTAAGGGCATATAAGTGTGGATAATATCTTCATTTTGGGTAAAATTCAAAAAAAAATAAAAATCTATGAGGTCTT
This sequence comes from Diospyros lotus, assembly GCF_014633365.1. Classification (NCBI taxonomy): domain Eukaryota; kingdom Viridiplantae; phylum Streptophyta; class Magnoliopsida; order Ericales; family Ebenaceae; genus Diospyros; species Diospyros lotus. The sequence goes on along the minus strand of NC_068342.1, from coordinate 19,481,852 downwards.
AGGCCTAAAGTGGATAATATCATACCAATGTGGAGATTTGGGAGGTCCATAGTTTTAATAGTGGTTTCAGAGCCCAAGCCTCAGACTTAGCCATGAGAATATGTGAAGGAAATTCTCGAAATGTTAAACAAAGGTGGTGGGACCTAGTTAAGCTCACAATTGGATCTATGGTTGGGCTCTATTTGGACCAGGCTCTTGTGGTAGGAGTACTTTGGAACTTCACAGACATGTTGCTAGCCCACGATAAAGATGAGTAATTGATCTCAATGGAGTAGACAGATGGATGATCATTAGAGGACAGGCTTAGGAAAAATAAAATACCACAATGACGTGATCCTTTGTTTGAAGGGAGAATTGTTGGGTGTGTAAACTAAAGTCCCACATAAGCTAGACATAGGGAGGATTAATGGAATATAAGTGTGAATAATATATTCATTGATATGATGCCTTTTGGGTAAAATCAAAAAACAAATCCATGAGTCCTTAGGCCCAAAGTGGATAATATCATACCAATGTAGAGATTTGGGAGGTCCATTATCCTAACATCCTTAACCTCTTGGGCCTTTTAAGATCAAATGCAATGAATATGGTTGACAATTTTTGCATAGCACATTCACTTAAGGTTAAAAAGGTCAATTCTTTTCTAAAACGATTAACAATTTGTAAAAAACTATCAACAATTTTGACAAATTGTCAATAGTTTGAAAAAAAAAAATTGTCAACAGTTTTTAACTACAAAATGCTCATTTAACCTTTGGTATGATTTTTGCAATTTTGATTTTCAAAGATAAAATATATTTCATTTTCAAAATCCAACAATATAATATATATCATTTGATTTCAAAATAAATTCTCTTTAAGATTTTAATATTGTCTTTCAAGTTGAAAATTCATACCACAAAAGATTTTAATTTTTCATTTTCAAGTTCAAAAAATATAAAGTTTTTCATCATCAAAATATTATCAAAAGCAAAACAACATAAGACTAGATGAAGTTTGTTGATCCTCTAGTAATTGAGACAACCTTTCATCCATTTGTTCCTTTAACACAAATTTCCTAAGTAAAATTTGAAGCTAAAATGAATGAACAAACAACTTAAGTAAATAATTTTCATAATGATTATCACTTAATAATTTATTTTGCCCCAGTTGCTTGAGGATGTCCACTCCCTACTGTGTGAATGGTTATAGGGAACCCAAGTAAGAGAGGTGCACATGAGAAAGGGTTATAGCTAGAACATAGGTTAGGTTATTGTTTTCTTAGCATCTTTCACAAATTCAAAATAGCTACTTAGTGTTTGTCCTCATGGTTGGCCAAAAATATCCTTGAAGATTGGTAGAAAGCTTGAGCCCCAAGGTGATTTCCATAAATCCCCTCATGGCTAAGAAGCAATCTTTGAAAGAGTGTTTGTAAATGTGTTTGAGATTGGGGGATATGCTTCATTTTGATGGTTTTGAACTTCATGATCAATTCTTTAACCAATGTTAGGTATTAGATTCATTCCTCTTAAACTTGGAATTCACTTGTTACCTATCAACCTACCAAGTTAGAACTAGAACACACTTATAAATGTTTGGCACCCATTTTCTTAGCCAACCTACACCTGGTGATGAGGGCCTCATACTTTAATTCATTGTTGTAAACCATAAACTCAAAGTGTAATCCATATGACCAAGTTTGGCCTTGGAGATTCTTTAAGATTGAACCTGCTCCACTACCCCCTGAGTTTGAGCTTCCATCAATTTCCAGGATCTACCATTCTCTAGTTGACACTATAGAGGGCTCAATCCATGTTATTTCAATAATGAAATTATCCAAGACTTAAGCCTTGATAGCTTGCTTGGGTAGATATTTAGTATCATAACAAGTCAACTCCACATATCACTTCAACATCCTACTCAAGAGATCAAGTTTTCCCAAGATCTATCTCAATGGGTGGCTAGTCAAAATGAGCACAAGATTGGCTTGGAAGTAAGGTCTCAACTTCTAAGCTAAGATCACAAGGGCATAGGTTAGTTTCTCCATTTCGGTGTATCGAACCTTAACCCCTATGAGCCTCTTGCTCATGTAATATACCAACCTTTTCTTTCTATCTTTGTCCCAAGTCAAGATCGAGTTGACTACTTCTTTGACCACAACAAGGTATGGCTCATACAATTTGGGGTTGGTCAATAGTAGAGGCGATCTTAGGTATTTCTTAAGATTGTTAAAGGGCTCTGGACATCATTTGGTCCACACAAATTCCCAAGTTTGTGGAAGCGCTAAGAAGGGGAGTCTTTTTTTTTTTTTTTTTACTTATCAAGAAAGCAAATTGCATAAAAGTCATCACCCTATTGGTCAATCTTTGCATTTTCTTTAAATTCCTTGTTGTTAGCATGTCGAGGATGGCTTGTATCTTTATAAGGTTTGCCTTTATCCCCCAATGATAGTGATAGATAATGAAGCCAAGAACTTCCCTATTATGACTCCAACAGCATATTTTGTTGCATGTAGCTTCATATTAAACTTCCTCAAGTTTTGAAAGCACTCCTCAAGATTTGTTTTGTATTGCTCAACTTTGGAACTTTTGACAAGCGTATCATTGACATATGCCTCTATGTTCCAACTGAGCAATGCTTTGAAGAGTTTATTAATGAGTTACTAGTAAGTTACCCTGACATTATTGAGATCGAAATTGTTATTGCAAAAATACAACAATAAAAACTTCTTTGGGATGAGGGAAATTGTTGTACGTCGAATAGGGGGTCGATCTCTGAAAATACCATCGTTGAAGGGGCCTTCTTGGAGAGAAGGTTTCCCGAGAGAAGTAAGCTGTGGAAAGACAGGGAAATGCCTTTTGGAGAGATCTCTTTGGAGAGGAATAATGTCTCAGAGAGAAGTAGAATGCTTTGAAAGGTAGCTTATCTTAGAAAGGTGTGACTGGCTTGGAGCCTAAATTTGGTAGAAGGCTCTTAGAAGGGGTCTAATACACCCCTCAGAGAGGAATCGATCTGCTTCTAGAAAGAGAAGAGATCTCTTTCGAGAAGGTGCTCAAAAGGCCTCGAAGAGAACAAGGACTCTCTTAGAGGGATAAAGGAGAATTGAGCTCAGCTTTCGGAAGAACTACAACACACAACAAATATTAGAAGGCCTACAGGAAGGATCTCCCACAAAGACCCTTCGATGATCAAGTCAGTATGTGAAAGAGGAAAAGGTTGCAGAAAGAAACGTAAAGGACTATGGAAAGGAAAATTTGAGAGAGTCAAGATTCAGTTACCAGATGTTCAGATCCCACCAATTGTGTTGTGTCTTGCCTTTTATAGAAGTTCAGGTCTCAATTGTTGATTGGGACATGTGTACGACGCCTTACTAGCCTCTCAAAAAGGCTGCTTCGAGAGGCTTCCTGAGAGAGAAGCCTCTCCGAGAGGCTCCTCTAAGAGGCTTTTAGAGAGAGTCTACTGGTGTAACACCCCGCTTTTGCCAAGCGTGTTGTTAACCCGAGATTTTAGGAACATTTTTTTTCTACATACACTTAATATAAATCATTCCCCAATAATCTGGTTCTACCTTCTTAGCATATCAAACTTAATAACCAATAAGCTAAGATAGGTAATATCATCACATATGTGGAAGCAAGATCGAAATCTCAAATAATACATAACGACAAATCCTTTATTCATAATATAGAAGCTGTACCATCATTTGACATGACATATTCAAAACAAAATACATAGAGATTCATCTCTCACTAACAACTAAACACCTCAAATATAGTCAAAATATATGCTAAAGATCACCAATGTAAATAACAGCTACATTTCGATAAACTCTTTTCCCTTAGTGCCACTGTTTTCACCTGGAACGTTTGAATATTTCAAGAACATAGTTCAAATTAGATGTTGAATCATCTAAGTGAGAATTCAAAACATTTTCATGAATAAATCCAAGACCATGAACAAACTGACTTATCCCAACATGTCCCAACCCAAGAGAATCCCATACCGCACTTAACTCATATCATGGGGAAAAAATAATCTCTCTATAAAGGCAACACAACCACATTTGACATATTGGCATAACACAATCTTGCTTAAAATGGGCAACATCAATGCATGAACCTAGGTATCACCCCACTATCATGTCAGGCATTACGTTCCTACTCAAAAGCATTCCAGATCCCAACACAACCTTGGCCATGAAAGGATCACATTAGCACTATCTCTGGAATCAACGTTTACCTCAGCAATAATGTTATTTCTTAAAAGCATATATGGGGTAGTGTCCACTCTTAGCCCCGCCACTTGAGCTATCATCAAGGGTGGTGTCTACTCTCAGCCCCGCCACTTGAGTACTATAGGGTGGTGTCCACCTCAGCCCCATCACAAGTGGGTTACATAGCATTAATTCTTGGCACGCATTCCAATTGCTATTACTCAAGGATATAGCCCAGGTTAACATCCCACATGGACAACAAAAAAACATGCTAGTGCCACACACACATAGCATGTATCATAGAAAATCAACATTTCAATATATGTAAAATGCACGAAATTTAAAGCACATGAATAAAACATTTTAGGACGAACCTCCCACATAAAACCAACCATTCACAGGTTAAACCATTTGAATAAAATAAATCATATATAGGGTTAAACCACCCACAACAAACCAAGTTTTAGGTAGGAACACTCACCTTGAATGAAACTCAGAACACCTCGAATCTCGTGCCAGACCTTGATTCTCATGCTAGGCTTCTAATGGTTCTCAAATCCAAGTCTCAACATACCCTGACCATTGTATATATTCAATTTTTCCCTTTTCTCCATTCTTTTTCCCATTTCTCTAAATGGTGCCTCCTATTTATAAGCCTTGAAACTTGGCCACCAAGTATGTTATATTATATTATAATATTTCTCAATCATTTCAAATCTTTTAAGATATTTCAATCATTTCAAATCTACTAAAATTGTCTTCAATCATTCCAAATCTTATAAGATTTTTCACAATCATTTCAAATCTTCTCAAGTGGATCTCAATTTGATCCAAATCTATAATGAAATGCTTGAGTTCAAATCCACCCATGGCTTATTTATAAGCTTTTCTGGTCAATCACGTGTCGCCACCATCTATAATGAAATTCTTGAGTTCAAATCCACCTATGGCCTATTTATAATCTTTTCTAGTCAATCACGTGTCGCCACCTCAGGGGGTTATTATGAAGCCTTATCTACCACCCTAGGGGGTTATCATGAAGCCTTATCCTTATCTTCAAGTGGCCAATGGTTGCTTGCCACATGTCCCTAAAGATAAGATTTGGAATCTAAAATGATTTAAAGTTAAAATGGAATGTTATTTGAAATCCAAAATGATTTAAAGTTGTATTAAAATGTAAACTCACATCTGCAACCTCATCATGACTTCCAATGGTTAGTTGGTTTAGTTCGCTATTTCAATAGTCTAGTAATGGGGTTTCAAGAATTACACCTTGACCCAAATGTTTTGAGTAATTGCACTTATACCCCTTTCAACTTGGTCCCTGACCATTTTTTAATTGCACTTATGCCCTTGGAGAAAGGATTTATTATGCTAATACCCCAAGGTTTTAGGTAAATTACACTTTTACCTAAACCTCAATAGTTACAATTTTGCCCTTAGCTTAGAAACTGAATTTTCCCCTCAAGACCTTCATAAACCTTTGGAATGTTCTATTTCCTCAAATATTTGAATCTAAAATCTCAGGTATTACATCATATTTGAGCCTAAAAATCTTGAGTGTTACAACTGAAAGCCACTAAAAGGCCTCCGTAGCCTTCTCCCTGAAAGCTCATCTTTCTGCGAGAATTATCTCGACTAAAACTTTCTCGGAGAGAGAGGGAGGGGTGCACAAAAATGCATAACCCAATAAAAATAGATGGCTTTGATGATTATGATGGTTGTTTTTTCTTAGTCATCAAGGTGGAGGATGATCTAGTAGTAGCCTTGAAATACCTCTAGAAAACTTATTAACTTGCATCTCATTGCGCTTTCTAGAATAACGTCTAAGCATAGAAGAGGGTAGTTATCTTTTGGATAGGCTTTATTCAAATTAATGAAGTCCGCACAAAACTTCTACTTATCTGATCCTTTGAAAAAGAACACTACATTTGCTAGCCACTCAAGATAGTCAACTTCCTAGACGTATCCCACCTCCAAGAGTTTATTCACTTTCTCTTTGATAACTCGAGCCCCTTTAAGTGCAAACTTCCTCTTCCTTTGCTTTATTGATCTACAACTCATGCTTATATTTAGCTTATGGGTCGTGATTGTGGGTCAATTTTGGAAATTTTCTTAGTCGACCATGACAATACATTTGTATAGCTCCCGATCAAGGAGATTATTTAACTTTTGGTAAGATCAACCAACTAAGAATTTACCTTTACCGTTTAACTAGGTTAATCCCATGTAATGTAATTTCAACCAACTCATCCATCAACCTCGTGAATTTAAGCTCTTCTTAACTTTCCAACACATAGTTAGTCGCTTTTAGAGGTGTTGTCTTTGGCCTTAAGCTAAGATGGTTTAGTGCAATCATCTTCGATTTGGTCGAAGGAGTGGTTCTACCTACCCCCCAAGCTTTCCTCATCACTCGAGGGAGTGAATGATGTTAAGTGGAATTATTACATTGTTCTTTAGTTTGCTTGGACCTTCCCTATTTCGTTGAGGATGGGAAACTTCATTACCATTTTGTCTGTGCAAGGAGTGGCTTGGAAGGTCATCAATCTGGTCATAACAAAATCGAGGTTAGTCATTATCTTCCTTAACCCCAAGCCTATTATCACTCGGATCACGATGGTCCCATTGGCCTGTATTGTTTTTTCCATCAAAGTCAATCAAAGGGGCTCTCACATGATTAAGCTACTCCATCTTGTAGCCCTTATTGAGGAAATTAAGCCCTACAGTATAGGATTTTAAAGGAGCTTTTGATGTCTATTAGAAGTCTCTTGAGGTCCCCATCCTCCTACAATTTCCAAGATGATGTGAGGATCATTAAAGTTTGGCAAAAGGGTGGTCCTCCTCCAAGAATGGCATTCTAGAAAGAAAACATAAACACATTATTGAAAATGGCTCGTCATTGTTAGCTCATCCTCACCTACCCTTAACATTTTTGTTTGAAGATTTCTAACTGCCTCCATTCTTATCAATAACCTTCCTCATTCAATTCTTTAATTTGTTTAACCCTATGAGAAATTTTACTGAAAACCTCCTAACTATCATTTTTTCAAAACCTTTGGTTGCTCATATTTTCCTTACCATAGACCCTACAATGGCAAGTAGCCTAATTTTCATATTTCTAAATTTGTCTTTCTTGGTTATAGCCTTAAGTATAATGGCTACAAGTGCCTTCATCCATGAGGAAAAATTTACATCTCTCGAAACATTGTCTTCAATAAGCTTGAGTTTTCTTTTCTTAGCTACTTTTACTTTTATCTCTCTAAAACTGTCTACCAATTTAAATTCTTTTACAACTTGTTCTTTTCCTTTACTTTAATCACCTAATCCATTTTTATCTTCCTTTACAACAATCTCTCATGTTTTTTTATCAATGTCCCATAATATTTCATTAACTAGACCATCTTTAACTACTTCATCATCCTCTCCATTATGTCAATCTCAATCTTTGAATCTTATTGTTCCTACTTCTTCAATTGTTAAGTTCTAACTATCTGAGTCATTTTTTCTTTGGCTAATACTTTTAACTAGTCTATTGAGAAACTTCATATCAACAATGCTTTTCTAAATGGTGATCTTCAAGAATTGATTTTCATGCACCAACCAAAAGGATTTCACATTATTTAGTTCCCTTCTCATGTCTTAAACTTAATAAAGCTTTATATGGCTCAAGCTAGCACCTCATGAATTGTTTTCTAAGCTCAAAAAAGCTCTCGTAGTTTGGGCTTCTACCTTTGCAAATTAGATGTTTCCTTGTTTATCAAAAGGATACTTGTCTATATGGATGATATTTTGGTTATTGGTTTTGATGTTACTCTTATTCAAGGTCTCATTCATGATTTGAACTCTAAATTTTCTTTAAAGTATATGGGTGTGTTAGATATTTTCTTTGATTTAAAGCCTGGTGTGATTCAACTAGACTTTATTTGTCATAATGGAAATATAATCTCCTACTCATTACTAGTTTGCAAAACTCTAAGCCATGCCCTACCCCTATGTTTATAATGATTGATCTCACTTTGCAATTCAATTCCTCCTTTGTAATCCCTCTCGTTATCGTAGTATAGTAGGAGCTTTACAATATTTATGTCGTACATGACCTAACATTGCATACGTTGTTAATAAATTAAGTTAGTTTATGTTACTCCTGCTAATGTTCATTGGGTTGCCTGTAAGCTTTTTTGTATTATCTAAAAGATACACTTGATTTTGGTCTCTCTTTTCATGTTGTTTCTTGTTTCATGCTTGAAGTCTTCACATATACTAACTTTGTTGGTTGTAAAGATAATGGACAATCCACAGGAAAGGTCTATGTTTTCTTAGTGGTAACTTGATCAATTTGAGCTCTAAAAACGTAGTCTGTGGTATCTTGTTCCAAGGCTAAAGCCAAGTACAGAGTTTTTACTAATGGCCTTACTAAACTCCTTTGGTTGCATTTCTTGTTCAAAGAGCTAAATTTTTCTCTTTCTACTTGTCCTATCACTTGGTGTGACAATCTTTCAACAAAACACATGGTTGAGAATCACATCCATCATATTGTTGCAGAAAGCATGTTGTGTAATTCATCATGTTCCTTCCACTTATCAAGTTGTTGATATTCTTACAAAAAGATTATTTATTTCCTATTTTTGATTCTCATGTTGCAAACTCAACATGGTCTCTTTTCCACCTGTCTCATTTGTGAAGGAATGTAAAGGAATCAACTAAAATGTAATCAATTAGTTAGTTAGAGTGAGTTGGTTGATTTTGGTTTACTATTAGTTGTTATGAATTAGTCAAGTTGTTAGCTCCCTACATTCCCTATATAAATAGTCAATTTTCACTTCTACAATGTAATCTTCTTTTTCTTCATTTTTATTAATAAGAACTTGTTTGGAATTCTTATCTTCATGAGATTGTTGTTAACAGAGCCTTAAGTTCTCTAATCATTGTCTTTCTTTTTAACTCTATTTCTTATTTTTTTCCCATGTTTTTTCAAATATTATTGAGTCTTCTCTTCCTTTAACCTCTCTAATTAATCTTCTTTCTTTGTGATTCAAAGATGTGACCCTCCATTGTCCAAGCCTTTCCAACACATTCTCTCTCTAAAAATCTATTTTAGCCACACAACTCTACGAAGGATATATACAATGTTGGAAAAGTTATTAGGAATTGCTACAATACTTTTGAGTACCCATAATTAGGATATGGCATCAAAACAATGATGCTATATAAAAATAAAAGTGGGTGCAATGTAAAAAACAAAAAGAGAGGGTGTAGTGAATAAATAAATGGTGCAATATAAAAATAATAAAGATTGTGATGTAACAATCGCTATATAACACAATAAACAAAGATATTAGCTGTGCAACAAAAAATAGCCTTTTTTCCTAACGCATGATTAATGTTGCATATTTGGATTTAGCGGTGTCTCACCAAAAACATCTATATATGTTAGCATTTTTGGCCATCGCCATGGGCAGCTTATTTGGAAACAACAACAAGAAATATTTTTTCACGTCAATTAATTTCATGCGTCCATACCTATTAATACCATATCGGATAAGATATCATATTCATCGTTAATACAATGAAGGTACTAGATAGTACCAAAGTATTATTTTGGATTGATCACTACAAAAAAATTAATAATATATATTTTAATTATAAATATTATACTTAATAAGATATCGAATTATCCCGACCTTGTGTTGTGCATTTTCATGTTTTCTCTCTTGCCCATCATGTTTGTGTTTGGCTTTTGGTTTGGTGCTCTATGATGTTATTTGGGAGTGCTCCTATGATTAAATATGAGTTTAAATGAGAAATTCAAAATTTGAATGTGTTGTTTGTGTAGGGAAATGAGAGTTCGCAGAGGGAGGCCACCGAGCAGGAGTAGAGGCTGGGGTCAGCCTGCACCTGCATCTACACCTATAGTAGCATCTGAGATTCCGGGAGAGACTAGTAGAGATTGGCGGCAGGAGATGGCTGAGGTGCGAAAGACCTTGGCAGGGGTACAGAGGATAGTGGAAATGCTCAGTACTGGTCAGGTGAGATCAGAACGGGGACCTCGAGAGGTTGGGGTGGGTCCTGATGAGTCCAATGATGATAGTCAGCCTTCCCACCCGGTGGTTCATGAGACTGATGGTTATGCTGGGGGACAGTTGCTGAAGTATTTTATGGCACTATGACCACCCAAATTTCATTGGGGTGTGGATGTTTTAGCGGCAAAGAATTGGATGGCATCGATGGAAAAGCACCTTCGGTCCATGGGATGTAATGATTGCCAAAAGGTGCGGTTAGCTACCTTCCTTTTGCGCGGGGACGCAAAGCGATGGTGGGAAACTACCAGATAGAGATATACTCTACCCAACATACCTATGTGTATGGAGACTCATCCACGAACCCTGCCCTGATACCAATTGTAACGACTAGAACTCCAGTACAAGGCTCTATCACCAAACTGTGAGGGCATGCTCCGGAAGTCCCGTTAGCAAAGGAATTTCGAGAAAAAGTCCACAGAAGATGGGACCAAAGTGTAACTCAACTAAGGTTACTCATACCAATAACAACATATAGTAATGATTCCACCCTTTTTCATACAGGACAAAATAAACATATCCATTTACATTCCATTAGGCGATTCCAAAGGAAGTACAAAAAGCCCAAATAATAAAATGTATAATCACTAGCATGACACAAACCAACAATGTCCCCAAGACCTTTTGTTCGAGTGAGCTCTATACACATCTAACCCAATAGAACATGCCCCGCTAAAATTCTCCTCATCCTTTGCTTTACTTGTATCTGGAATGATGCAAAAAGAAAGAATGAGCCCAAGGCTTAGCAAGTATAACACAACAAAATACAGCATGAGAGATATATCGCAAAGGAGACTCATAAGGTAATAACTGACAATACATGGTAGAATCATATCATAGAGTACTACTGATAGAATAGAACCACGAAGTCTCACACGAAAAATATAATGAAAATCATTGTAGTCCACCCAACTATCTAGATCCCACCATAATCAAGGTACAATCCGGTGACCCTACTACCACATAGTAGTATCCAGAACCCACATAATGCTCTAAGCAACACACTTACTAACTCACCATAACATAGTATTCATGCCACAAGGCACCCCATTCTGGGTCCCTAAATCCTATCCATTCTGCAGTGCTAGCACACATTTACGGTACCACACGCCAACTATGCAGTGGCCTCACCATAATGGTACCTTCAGCCTGCTCATAACTCGGTGGCACTAGCACACGCCTATGATACCACAAGCCAAGTATACAGTGGCCTCATCATAGTAGTGCCCTCAGTCCACTCCTCAATCCCCTGCTATCCAACACCCACCTATGATACCACACGCCAAGTATGCAGTGCCCTCATCATAGTAGCGCCCTCAATCAGCTCAGCTCTGCGGCACCGGCACGCATCTATGATACCACATGCTTAGTTTGCAGTGGTCTCATCATAGCAACACACTCTCGGTCTGCTCCCAACTCACTCCTATTAAGTTGGCACCCACCAATGATACCACATGCCAAGTATGCAGTGGTCTCATCGTCGCAGTGCTCTAGCCAAAAGGGAAGGTCAACCCATATGTACACCCCTATAGTCATCACATGCGCATGGACTCGTACTGCACTCTATATCTCTTCCTGAAACCTACAACTTAACTCATGGCGCTTACTTCACCTTCACACCCACTCCCATATTTTCGAGCAACTCCCGAGACAAGTATTCCCGCATTATCAATGCATACCCACAAATGCTACGTCCCAACTCGTAACGTTATACGACCCAATCCTACTTGGCCGGTGAATACAAAATGTATCAAGAAAACTATTCTAACCTCTCAAGAAATTATATCTAGAGGCATTATCATTTATTCTATAAATGTCTCTCATCATACTCCAATCATACACCAAATTAAGTTATTTATTACCCAAAAATCATATCAAGGCAGATCGATCAAAATGGAAGAAATCCATATTCTAGGCCAAGATTGACAGGGTTTCCATGACTTCACAACATAACCAAATGATCCAAGATATATACCAAAACAAATCTTAAGAAGTCTAGTTTATGGGAAAAAAAACAGATTCCAATTTGGACAATACCACAGAAAGTTATGCCCCAAAAATCGGAGCACTATCGGATTGAAAAATAAATCCTAGATTTCAAGGTGGTACTTCACAGGGCATATACAGGAACCATACATCTCAAAATAAACCAAATTTTATATCAAAACAAATACTATCGAGTTTAGTTTATAAGGCTTCAAACGGTTCACAAATCCGATATTTCTACAAAAAGTTAAGCTCGAAATAGCAAAGCATGCACAGGCTGTAAATGCGAAAAACGGTCGACCTATGGGAAGGAAACGGTCAACCAACAGTGACTTTGACACCCAAACTATCGACCGATTAAGGCAACGGTCGATCGAAAAAACCCTCTACACCCAACTGTCGATCGATTATGGACAAATGGTCGACCAACATCAAGGAAAAACCCTCGAACACACCCAAAAACAACAAAAACGGGGGAGAAGCACACACAAATCATCCCTTAACTCTAAAGCATCATTCCTTTTAGAATTGTAGGGTGAAACTAACCCTAAATTGAGGCATAAAGAAGACCAACAAGATTAAACCAACTACAAGAGAGATTTACAAAGGTTTCTACATAACCCTCTAACACAACCATACTTTAGGAAAACATAGAATTTTCATGCTTAAATCCCCAAACATCAAAGTTAAAGCTTGCAAGAGAGATAAGGGGAACTAGAACTTGCCTTGGCAACCTCTCTTGGTGATCCTTCTTGAACCAACAAGCTTCCAAGCCCTTTTACTTTACATACTCAACAAGAGAACTAGAAAAAGATAGAGAAAGGAAGAAGATGAAGATAACTAACTCCCACAACCCCTTTTGAATCATCACAAGCAAGAAAAAGAGAAGAGAATGAAACCCTACCTCTTGCTTCTCTTCCTCTCTCCCTTCTTCCTTTGCTTTTCTCGTTCCTTCCTTCTTGCCAAAATGAACCCTTATACACACACCCCCACACACAATTACTTAAATATCCTTGGTGCCAAAACACTTAAATGAGGATTCCATATGCTCAAATAATAACTCAACATCATACAATATTTTCACACATACCTTAAGCCATTGCGGGTCCCACTACCATTTAAGTCAAACCTTTGACTTTACCACTTCTATTGCACATCAACTAAAAATATCACATATAATTCACCAAAACATTTCTCTAATAAAATAATCATCTCATTCCAATATATAAATCACCTAGACCCATTAACGCGTCGTTACATCTTCTTATAATCAATTTCTCATCTTATTATTTAATTTCCTCTAGAGAAAGTGAAATAGTACCATCTTTATACTAATTGGACGAAATAATAAGATTTTTGTAGCTAATTACAATATAATATAGTCTTTACTTTATGAACTACATTATTGTCGACGTTCAGAATTGGTCGACCTTGATTTGTTGGCTCGCACTGAGAGAATAAATACAAGTGAAAAATAAAGAAACAAATAGAACAAATAACAAATTGCACACAAAAAGATTTTACGTGGTTCGGCCGAAATGATCCCTAGTCTACGGTTGTTCTCTGATTATTCCGATAGAGTAACAGTATCTTCTTTTTTCTTTTTTTTTCTGCCTCTTTGCAATGGTTTTTAACCCCTATTTATAGTGTTGGGTGTTTACAATTTCAATAAAATTCAAAATGGGAGTATAACATTATGGAGACAAAATATCATTATTAGCTCCACAACATTGGGAATGGGTTCCGTATTAGCAGGGATCCGGTTTGCCATAAATCAAGAAAGTTGACATTTTCTCTAACCATTATCGATAAACTCGCCATCTCTTTGTGGCATGAGCTGAGTAGCCTAATTGCCGTATTTCGCAGCTTAGGCCATTCCGCGATCTAAATTAGACGAAGCGACCTGCGAGCTCGTCCAAATATCCTCAACCTGGGACTTATTGGGCTTTTGAAAGATTGGACTGATTCACTGGGTTATCTCCAACCCATAGAAAGTGGTCTAGAAAATATCCATAACAATTATAAAAGAAAAAAAGCATATTCAATTATTCAAATGACGATGGGTTGTTGTAACAGTCCATGTCAATTATTTGGTAAATACATCAATGATTTAAAATTGATATAACTTTCCTTTTACGAAAATATAGATTTGCTAATAAAATATAATTAGTGATCTTGTTTCGTTGTCATTTTCTTCTTTAATTTGATAAATCCAAGATGTTGATGTATACAATGGTTTAATTAAACACACAAACTAGATTGATCGATGATGTGTTCAGCTTCCATATTATCTAATTTGGGAGAGGTTTGTTATAATAAGAATACTATATATTCACACACTTCTTTTTGTCTTCTTTTAGGTAAAATGCATGTCAACACGTTATTTTTCTACATAAAACTTTCACAAAGAAAAGTTAGAGATTAAACCATTGGATAGAGATGTAAAACAACCCATTTATTATAACAGGCAAGACATGTTCGACTTTAATGATAATCTTAGTTTAAAAATATGAAATTTATATTAGTTTAAAACATAAAAAATAATATATTTAATTTTTTTGATAATAGTATTCAACTTTAATTTTATTTTAATTTTGAATTAACATTAATCTTTCATCAGTAAAAACCATTAAATACTAACATGACCCACTGAAGAGATTGATATGATCACTACCTCAGTAGTTTTTATCACTCTGCTTGTATTTTATAAAAGAATATATTTATATAAATTAAAATATAATAATTTGTAGGATTATTTATCCAAAAAAAGACTCACATTTTATCGTGTTTTCAATTATATACTGAACTTCTATTTTTCTCAATACTGGGACTTTCAATTTGCTTCAAATTTTTACTTATCAAATTCTTGGTTGATATCACCCAAATATTAAATTTGATTTATCGTATTTAATATGGCATTTTTAGTCATCTTATGAAGTCAATTCTTTTTCTTTTTAAACCATGCCATTTAATTGAGAATAATAAGTCAAAAATTAACAATAAATTCTAATGACAATACATATTTAATATAAATTGAAAATGAAAACCTAGTATTAAAAAAATTAAAAGTTCAATATATAATTAAACATGGAGTAAAAGATACTTTTTTTTTGTAATTGATGATGATTTTTGGGACCGACCACCACGTGCCACCTTTGCGAATGAATCTCGGGAATCGGACCTTGGACTTGGCGGTGTCAGACCTCGGTGATAGGACCTGCAAGACAATGGAGTGACGGGGCTAGGATCCACCGGGATGGACTCCGACGCTCAAATCAGTAGAGTAAATGCAAATAGTAATAAATGTAAGAACTATAGAACTTGACGTACCTGGTGAGGATTCTTGTCCTTTATATGTAGACCCGTTATGGGGTACCCGGGATAAACCCGTGTTGAGCGGGGGCACGACTCTCGAGAATCTCGATCAAGGTGGAACGGGTCTTGCGGCCCGGCCCGGATTTCTCGGGCTTCGCTCCGGATTGTTGACTTGCCGTGTGTCAGTCTCTCAAGCGATTCACGTGGCGGATAAGACTGTTGGTGCGTAGGGGTATTTTGGTAATTTTAGCTGGTGCCACATCACATAGACTCCAGATTTTCTTTCTCAAGAACTAAATTAATGAGTGAAAAAGTGGTTTTAAGCCTTGATTTTTCATATTGAATCCTTTGATTTAATCCCTCAAATTTGTTTATGGTTTCTGAATCTTCCAATTCCCCATCGTTTGCTCCAAAGCTTATCGATCTCGCCAATACAGTTTCCATGGCGTCTGCCAAACTGAAGAATTTGTATTCTAGGATTTCATTCCATGCAGATAAGAGCAAGGAAAGAGAGAGGCCCATTGATTTGGAAGGGCTAACAGAGTAAAAGGTGTTTGAGCTGAATTTAACAGTGATTTATCAATCAAATGATGAAAATCAATGTTCCTCGGCTTAAAATTCAAAACCAAGCCCTTGAAACTCTCTCTCCCCCCCCTCTCTCTCAAGCAAGTTCCAATTGAACATTCCAACAACTGCATGGGCGAGCATTTATATAGAGGCGGGGAGGAGTGGTGGGCTTTTGAAGAATCAAAGAAGGTGGGCGAGAGCAGTACCACGGTGGGCGCCAAATGATGGTTTTTAGGACTGACCACCACGTGCCACCTCTGCGAATGGACCTTGGGAATCGGACCTTGGACTTGGCGGTGTTAGACCTTGGTGATAGGACCTGTAAGACAACGGAGTGACGGGGCTAGGGTCCCTCGGGATGGACTCTGACGCTCAAATCAGTAGAGTAAATGCAAGTCGTAATAAATGTAAGAGCTGTAGAACTTGGCGTACCTGGTGAGGATTCTTGTCCTTTATATGTAGACCCATTATGGGGTACCCGGGATAAACCCGTGTTGAGCGGGGGCACGACTCCCGAGAATCTCGGTCAAGGTGGAACGGGTCTTGTGGCCCGGCCCGAATTTCTCGGGCTCCGCTCCAGATTGTTGACTTGCCACGTGTCAGTCTCTCAAGCGATCCACGTGGTGGGTAAGACCGTTGGCGCGTAGGGATATTTTGGTAATTTTAGGAAGTGATGTGGCACCATCTAAAATTACCAAAATACCCCTACGCGCTAACGGTCTTACCCGCCACGTGGATCGCTTGAGGGACTGACACGTGGCAAGTCAACAATTCGGAGCGGAGCCCGAGAAATTCAAGTCGGGCCGCAAGACTCATTCCACCTTGACCGAGATTCTCGGGAGTTGTGCCCCCGCTCAACATGGGTTTATCCCGGGTACCCCATAACGGGTCTACATATAAAGGACAAGAATCCTCACTAGGTACGCCAAGTTCTACAGCTCTTACATTTATTACGACTTGCATTTACTCTACTGATTTGAGCATCGAAGTCCACCCCGGGGGACCCTAGCCCCGTCACTCCGTTGTCTTGCAGGTCCTATCACCGAGGTCCGACACCGCCAAGTCCAAGGTCCGATTCCCGAGGTCCATTCACAGAGGTGGCACGTGGTGGTCGGTCCCAAAAACCATCATGGGGAGTAGATATCCTCGGGCCCTTCCCGCTAGCAGCTGGACAAAACAAGTACCTGATAGCGGCCATCGACTACTTTACTAAGTGGGTGGAGGCTGAGCCTTTGGCAACTATTACAGGCCGGAAGGTAAAGCAATTCCTTTGGAAATCCATCATTTGTCGGTTCGGTATTCCAAGGGTGATAATAACGGATAATGGCACCCAATTCAAGGACCGGTCGGTGTAAGAATGGTGCCGTGAGTTGGGGATCAAGCAGCATTTTACCTCGGTGGCCCATCCCCAAACTAATGGGCAGGTGGAGCTGACGAACAGAACCATTCTACAACGACTCCGGGCTCGGGTTGACAAGGCGGATGACCGATGGGTAGATGAGCTCCCCAACATATTATGGTCCTACCGAACTACGCCGCGAATGGCTACGGGAGAATGTCCTTTCACGTTATGCTATGGCTCGGAGGCCCTTATCCCGGTCGAGATTGGGGTGATGAGCTACCGAGTGGAGCATTTTGATCCGGAGGTTAACGAGCAAGGGCTAAAGTGCAACTTGGATATGATGGATGAGCTCCGAGACCTGGCACGAATTCGACAAGCCGCGTATAACTAGCGCATTGCCAGGTACTACAATCGACGAGTCCACGCTAGGAGTTTCATGCCGAGAGATCTTATGTTGCGACGGTTTGACTTGAGTCATCCTCGGGATACGAATAAACTAACTCCGAATTGGGAAGGATTGTACCGAGTGGTGGAATCCTTAAGTCCGGGGGCATATCGACTAGAAGACAAACCCCTGAAGCATACTTGGAATGTGCAAAACTTAAGGAAGTTTTATCAATGAGCAAGGGAAATCCCCGAACCTCTTTGTACTTTTCTTTATGACTAATGGCAATATTTCGAATTCTCTCCATCTATGAGCAATTTCACAAAAGACAACACTTCGCCAAAGAGAAATCCAAGGGTCACAAGCCCTAAGCCGTCCTCAAAAGTGGACTAATGGCCACGAAAAAACTCTAGCCCAACACCTTCCTCCACTAGGGAGTGGCTAAAATCCAAGGGTCATGAGCGCTAGGCCGTCCTCAAAAGTGGACTAATGGCCACGGAAAAACTCTAGCCCAACACCCTCCTCCGCAAGGGAGTGGCTAAAATCCAAGGGTCACGAGCGCTAGGCCGTCCTCAAAAGTGGACTAATGGCCACGGAAAAACTCTAGCCCAACACCCTTCTCCGCGAGGGAGTGGCTAAAATCCAAGGGTCACAAGCCCTAGGCCATCCTCAAAGTGGACTAATGGCCCTGAAAAATCTCTAGCCCAACACCCTCCTCCGCAAGGGAGTGGCTAAAAACCAAGGGTTACAAACCCTAGGCCGTCCTAAAAGGTGGACTAATGGCCACGGAAAAACTCTAACCCAACGCCTTCATTCGCAAGGGAGTGGCCAAAATCTAGGGGTCACGAGCCTTAAGCTATTCCCAAAGGCGAACTAATGGCCAAGAAAAAGTTACAGCATAACACCCACCTGTTTGTCGACATCGAGAGAACTGGGGGTCGGAGAAGCCCCCCTCAACTATGCAATGGATCAGGGTTCAACTACTGTCTTGACCCATATGTCCACAATCAAGAAATGAGGAGTCAAAATGGAATGGCATTGTATAAAAGTATGATGGTCCAATACATGCTGATAAATGAGATACAAAAAACCCTAGCTAGAAAAAAAAAAAAAAAAAAAAAAAAACTCAAGCATGAGACGGAGCATCGTCACCGTCAGCCATCTCCGAGTCCTTCATCTCGGCCACGATTTCTTCAACAGACCGGACATTAGACATATCCAAGTTTGGATGTAGGCGGAGCACCTCAGTCACATGGGTCTGAAATCCCTTAGTCCAAGCTTCCTGCAAATTCTGCTGGATGAACTCCTCCACCTCAGGAAGTTTAATGGGTTCAGCATACTTGCGCTCGTACCCACGAATGACTGAGTTCGCCTAGGACAACTTTGAGCTCGCCCAGGATAGCTCCGCCTCAAGCTCCTGAATGCGTTGGTCCAAGGATTGCCGCTCGGAGGACAACTCGTCCAAGTTCTTCCTCTGGCTCTCTAATAAGTCGTCCCTCTCCTGCAACTGGGTGTTCAGCTCCAAGGTCTTCCGGGAAGTTTGGGAAAAACGTCCAGAAAAGTTTGAGACTAACGTGACCACCTATAATGAATAAGACAAGTAAGGGCAACATAGCTAGGGCGAAAAAGTGTCGATAAAGTAGGGGGAATTACCTGAGCCAAATGCTTGCACAAGGCGGCCTCCACTGCCTCCGAGCACTGTTTAGCTAGCATTTGACGATCGGCGGGGGTGGCGAAGTGGTGAATCATGCATCTTACCACCTGACTATGCCGACTGAGGTCGTTTTCCTTCACACCCTAGTCAGGAATATAGTCTGGATAGTGGGGGGGGGGGACTCGGGGGCTGGCATGGGCTGTCTCGGAGGCTGGGAGGTCTTCTTCCTCCTAGTGCAGCTAGGCTCCCCTTTCTCAGTTGGGGGGGATCCAAGGCGGCCTTTTCCCTCGTAGGAGCAGGGCCGCCCTCATCCTCTGCGGGTCTTCTTTTGTTCTTCCCCCAGATAAAAGCGGTACTCACCATTTCAGCTGCAAAGGCAAAGATAAGACATCAGTGGTAAGAAAAACAACAAGTCAAAACGTATGAAAATAGGAGAAAATAACTACCCAAAGTGACATCGGGCTCGGAGCAAGTGTAAGTGGATAAACTCCCCAAGTACAAGGTACGGTCACATATCAAGGCCCGAGTGCTGATGGGGTTCAACTCCCTCAAGGTCTGAATATTATGAAGGTCGCCCTGCGTGATCCCTCGACTACGGACTTTTGAGGGCTAGAAAGCCCACTCGACTGGCACCCCGAAGCTGACCCCCCTGTCTTTCAAGCCAACAAAGAAAAATCTACTCTTCCGTCATTTTACCGAGGTGAGGTTATCAGCTATGAACTGACGCTGATTGAGAGGAGAGAAGGCGAATTGAGGTTCGACTTTACTAATAGGGATTACCTTGAACATCCGAAAGAAGAGTTGGGTGGTAGGCTCAATGTCTCGAGTTCGACAACAAAGAACGAAGGTTACTAGGCACCTCCAGCCATTGGGAGTCAGCTGAGAGGGACATAACTCCACTACAGAGAATACCTCAACTAAGGGGGCCGCCAGGGGAAACTTGAGGCTAGCAACGAGGGCTTGCTCGTACACGGTGATACAACCATATGGGGCCTGGTGAGCCCTTAGATCTCGGGATTCACTGTACCAATACTCATCATGAATAAGGTGATATTTTCTAAGGAGTGGAAACAGCTCTCTCTCGGTTATGGTAGAGTGGTCAATGGTCAGATCCTCGGGTAAGTTTTCTAGGTTGGGATCACTACTCACATGGGACTCCGAAGAGGGATGAGGTGAAACTCTTTCGGGTCTCCTAAGTTTTTCAGGCCTACGAAAGGGGCCATGAGAGGGACTGGATAACTCGATATTCGATTCCTCGCTACTAGAGCTAGTTCTGGTGGCTTCAGACTCAGAAGAATAAGAGGAGGAAGACATGCTAAAATTACGAATAAAAATAGCCAAGAAGAGACCACTGACCAGGAGAATGAAGACAGAGATCAGGGAAGGAAAACCACAACTGCGCTCGAGTCTAAGGGAGCTCAGTAAGCACGGTTTAGCCCAGGAAATCTCAAACTACGCCTGCAACAAAAAAAGGCCAAAGAAACGGGTCAGTTAAATTAAGCCTTATTTTAAAGCCTATTTTGTTTATTATTAGCAAAATATAATAATAATAATAATAATAATAATAATAATGGGAGGGGGGAAAGCCCAAGGGTCGTCCATGGCTGACCCAATGCTCACCCATATGTATATATATATTTATATATATTAAAATAAAAAAAAAGGGCCCAAAGGGGGGGAGGTCGGCCATGGCCGACCTCCTGGCCCATATATATATATATATATATATATAAAAGGAGCCAAGGGGCTCCCCAAGGGAGCTCAGTCATGGCTGAGCTCGGCCGAGGAAGCTTGGCCATGGCCGAGGCCGTGCTCTGGCCGGGCCATGGCCGAGGCTGCCTGACCAGGTAGTGGAGAAGAAGTTAAAAAAAAAAAAAATGAGCAAAGGAAAAAACAAGTGAGCAGTAAAAAGTGATGAAAAAACAAGAGAGCAGGGGAAAGACTAACCTCGAGAAGTTGGATGCTTGTCTTGAAATGATAATTGTGGGGTGGGGCCTTAGGACTTATATAGAGGGGACCCAAGGGGGTGAAAATTCAAAATGATGAATGTTTCCCTCCGAGCGAATTTTTCCCTCCAACCAAGGACTCCCTATAATTTCAAAGTAGTAAATGAGGTTGTTAGGCATTAATCTCAAGTTTAAAAACGCTCTTGTACGTCTTGAGAAAAATCAACAATCAAGTAACCTTAAAAATTAAGCTACTCATCGACTTAGCAAGATTCTCAGCTCGGCTCAAGGAGTGGGGGGCAAGTGATGTAGCACCACCTAAAATTACCAAAATACCCCTACGTGCCAACGATCTTACCCGCCACGTGGATCGCTTGAGAGACTGACACGTGGCAAGTCAACAATCCGGAGTGGAGCCCGAGAAATCCGGGCCGGGTCGCAAGACCTGTTCCACCTTGACCGAGATTCTCGGGAGTCGTGCCCCCACTCAACACGGGTTTATCCCAGGTACCCCATAACGGGTCTACATATAAAGGACAAGAATCCTCACTAGGTACGCCAAGTTCTACAGCTCTTACATTTATTACGACTTGCATTTACTCTACTGATTTGAGTGTCAGAGTCCACCCTGGGGGACCCTAGCTCCGTCACTCCGTTGTCTTGTAGGTCTTATCACCGTGGTCCGACATCGCCAAGTCCAAAGTCCGATTCTCGAGGTCCATTCGCAGAGGTAACACGTGGTGGTCGGTCACAAAAACTATCGTCAGTAATTAACTCAAATTTATAATATATATATATAAACTACTAACAACAAACAAACCCGTGATAGTTGAGAGATTCAAAATCCCCTCTAGTATCGATTAACATAAACCAAATTTGGATTCCTCTTTATCCAATTTAAGTTATCTTTATTATATTTGTATTTATCTTCATAATTATTTTCATGATATTAAAATTAATATTTATCTTCATCGTAATCACATAAATTTGCTTTTATCTATATTGAATCTAGGTTAACTCCACGACATTCATCTCTTTTTCTTTCTCTTTGTTATTCTCAATTTCTTTTATCTTACTTTCATATGAAATTCTAGTTATAATTATATAATTACTCTCATAAAAGAAAAACGAATAATTTTTGATATATATGTACATTTTAGTTTGAGGAGGCACCACATTTAAAGAAAAGTGGTGTACGTAGTACATTACATGTATAATTAATTAAGCAAGTATATATTATGAGGTGGCGTACAAAATGGGGCGACACTTTAATTATGAGCATTGGGAGTATAACTTTGGTCAAATATATCTCAGCTGCCAAACCAAATACATACGACTCCCATCTCATCTCATAGGAAAGGCCAACCACTTTCCTCACCGAATTATTAATTAAACTATACTAAATCTTTTACATAAACCACACCACTTCACTTGTACCAGGAAAGGAACCTCCATGCATGTATGTACTTTTGCATTAAATATCACTAAAAATTCGCAAAACTTTGCTGCTAGCTGCTAGAAGCAATCCAATTTTGGCCACCAAAACCCTCTAAACTTTGGAAAACCATAGCACAAGCAACTTCCTTCTTAATCTCTTTACGTATATATAAGACCATCCATCCATCCAGGCCTCTTCCTCCTTGCACGCTGATGCTGCTGTATGTTCGTTTGCACTGCTGATAGATCAGAAACAATATTCATTCATTCATTCATTAATGGCCCACAAGAGTCGATTTGTGGCGGAGATCGAGAAGCCCAAGGAGGCCGCCGACGGCCGCCCCTCCGTCGGACCAGTTTACCGCAACGTGCTCGCCAAGGACGGTTTCCGGCCACTGCCCGCTGGAATTCAGAGCTGTTGGGATGTTTTCCGGTCAGTTTTTATACAATTAATAATTGCTTCCACAATCTTATCCATTGCTCAACTTTTCACTCATACTACTTTTAATTTAATTTTTGTAAGTGAATTTTGATTTTAACAATATATGTCACCTTTGTTTTTTTTTTATAAACCAAAATTAAAAAATAAAAATAAATTTAATGACTATAATTATAAAATATTAAAGTACAATAAATAATACGTTATCTTACTAAAATTATTTGTGATTAATTCTTTTGACGACTTTTGCCATCAGAGAGAGAGAGAGATACACAAAGATATGAAAACAAAATGAAATATGTGAAAATAAAGACACATTCTTATTTATTTTTATTTTTTTTTTTGGGGGGGAGGTTTTTGAATATAAACAACAAATCAAACAACTGTTGAGCCCTCTAATTGCTCAACCTACCTTTTCCCAACTGTTTGGTCCCAAAAAATCCAACATGAAGGTCACAATGGGCCCTCAATTAGAAGCCCATATAATTATGGGGGCCCAATTAATGGGATCGCCGGGCCGTCAAGCTTCAGAGGTTGAGCCTTGTTCTTTATCTTCTTCTTCTTCTTCTTCCCTTGAACTGAAAATCTCTGTTCGATACTCGGGAAAAATGGTCGAGAAAGAAAGGAAATTAATGGTTGTAAAACTAAAATTGGCTTCCATTCTCACCTCAATTTCATTCAACTTCGCTCCCTGTTCTGTGAAGTTCGCCTTCGATCTCATCCATTCTTACGAGAACCTTGACTTGATAATGCTTGCCTCGGGAGATTTCGCGGCTTTTATATGTGAGTCATACGTGTAATATCCATGTAATGAAATAGAAATCAAACGCCGTGATCGATGACAACAATGGATTGTGCATCTTTTCTAATTCTGGATTGGACTTCCTGATAAGCAAAAATCTGTTGAGTAGCTTCTCCGGCTTCATGATTAAGGAGTCGAAGAGGCGTATAAGTACGGAATTTTCTGAATCAACAATTGGATTCTACGAGTTGTATGAAATGTAAAGATGTATGAGCTTTTTAATGTATTTGTAACTTTGCTGCAGCGTGTCTGTTGAGAAATACCCTGAAAACCCTATGCTCGGTGAGCGTGAAATGGTTAACGGGAAGGTGCATGTTTAAAGATTGTTTCTCTTATTTCTTTTCTCTTCATATGTTCCATTCATATGCGAATTCAGTTATACTGTTCCAAGTTTTTGCAGGCTGGTAAATATGTGTGGCTAACTTACAAGGATGTCTATGATATAGTAGTAAAGGTTGGAGCTTCTATCTGGAGTTGCGGTGTTAAGCAAGTAAGTCTTTTTGGTATGAACATAGGCAATTATAAATGTTACGTTGGTGTGATTATTTCAATTTGAGCTTCGAAGCCACGTGATCGGTTTCTGTGGTTAAATAACAAGTTCTCTGCCTGGAAATTGGACTACTACTTTGGATTTTGAGTCCAAATGAACTTTCATTCTATGTTCTGAATATTTGTCCAGGGTGCAAGATGTGGAATCTATGGTGCCAACTGCTCCAAGTGGGTTATAACAATGCAGGTAAAGCACCAATTAACCTTTAATTATGTTAGTTTACACATACAACACCCACCCCGCTCCCCCCCCCCAATATATCAATACCATGGTATTGTGAAGTGTGATGTATTACGTCCCCTTTTGTTCTCTATCTCCCCTTTCATTTGCTGTGTGTTTGTATAACAGCGGAGATGCAGATACGTGAAATAAGAATGAGGCATCTGTACTTAGTTCTTAAATTGCAGTCCAACCTTCCTCTGTCATCATATACATTAGCATTTTTGTCATGTCCTTGGTATTTGGGGAATATTTTGAAACTTAGATATTTATAATATTCAAATTAAATGGTAGATTTCCTTTTTCAAAGAAATATCAGTCTAATGTTTTTGACATTTCCACAGGCTTGCAATGCTAATGGACTTTACTGTGTTCCCTTATATGATTCTCTAGGTATGTGGTTTCCAATTTTCCTTGTTCTGTATGTTTCTTTTTGAACTCTGATGGTTGTTTTTACACGTTGCATGGTCTTACAGTGGGAGTTAAACGTCAAGAACATGGATAGGTCATTGGTGAACTTGCTCTTATCTAATTGTGATTATTATGAGTATTATGATATGATGAGAGTAAAAATGATACTATAAAAAACACAATTTAACCAAAATGATAATATAAAAGATAAAATTAACCCTTTATCTAACAGCTTAAATTTTTAGATGAGATGGTGGTAACAATTCATATCAAAGTGGACAAATGTCTTGAGTTTAAAGCTCACTGCTAACCCAATATTCAAATAGTTGCACGTGCTTGGACCAATTATGCAATGAAGCCTAGCCAGGCGTGGGGGGGGGGGGGGGGGGGGGGGAAGCGTGTTGAGAATAAAAATGATATATAAATGATAAAAGTTAACCCTCTATCTAATAATTTAATCTTTTATATGAGATGATAGTTAACAATTCAACATGATACTAGTGTAACACGGAATAATCTGAACAAATAAATCCAATGCCAAAATATCATTTTTTCTTTACAGAAATAATGTGTCTCTTACTTCAGAAACATGTCAAGCTATCTGCATAAATTGTAAGTGTTGATTTATAAAGATCAAACTTCAGAGAATGCACTGAAATGGGTTAAGTACAGGTTTGGGTACATTTCTTACCTCAATATTGAAGGAAAAACCTGATTATTTTCCAAATCCAACCTCACATCAATCATGTATTTTTGAAGTTTGAATATATTACTTGGTCACAAGAGCCTAGTTAACCTCAGCTTGCACTTCTAGAGAGGGATATGTTCTTATAAATTATTACACCAGGCTTTGTGGCAAGCATTGAAGGCTTAATATATTATATGATCTAATGGGGCTGAGCAAGTGATGCGGTCACCAATCAAGACCCAACCTAAGGTCGACCCAACTAAACCAGAACAATAGCGCCGGAACAGTAGCACTAAAATAGTAGTAAATAGTATTTTAATACTTCATATATTTTAGGATTATACTTGATTTAGAATTTTATTTCATGTTTCTACTTGATTTAGGATTCTATTTCATGTTTGATTAGGGTTTTATTTCTATTAGGATTTTAGTCGACTTTTACTTGGGATTTATTTCTATTAGGATTCTAATTGGATTTGTTTACAAATATTAGATGGATTTGGATTAGCCAAACACTATAAATATGCCTAGGATCTAGAGTTTGTAATCAAGTTTTTCTCAATCAAATTTCAGTAACCTATTTGGGTTTTCTTAGTAAAATAGTCTTGTTTTTGCGTCTTCTTGAAAGCCAAGCTTCGATCATTGAAGTTTGCTCTTTCAAGGGTTTATTTTGATGTGTTTTTTTCACACACGCGCTACACGCTGCGTCAGGTGATATCAGAGCGGTTAATCAACCAATCAGATGGCCAATCTTGAAGGTAACGGTAGCAATCAGCCTCGTGACGGTGATCAAGGGTTGTCCGCAGTTTGGAGAGCAATCGAAGAACAACGGAAAGTAACTCGTACTATCCAGCAGCGATTGGAGCAAATTAGCAACCAATTGGGCATTTTACAATGAGTTAAGGATAATGGGAACCGAACTAATGGCGTGAATCAAGCCGGCTATGTTAAATCGGGAAGACCAGCCATTAATCCTGTCCTCATTAATCCTAGAAGACCAATGATGGATGATAGCAACGATGAGGATAATCTTGGTCGTATGATAGCCAACCCTAGTGGTAAAGGGGTTAGGAGGAATGCGCAGCAACACAACCATTGGGGAAACGATGAGTATAAACTAAAGAATGGCTTTTCGATGAGTTTGGAGCTTGATTTCGAAGATTATGTTGTCCCAGCAACCTCAACGTTTGCAAACTTAGATCTGATTTATGCTGCTAACATGACAGAAACTTCAAGGTTATTGACTCATACTGGGGTATTTTCCAGTCCCGAGGGCTCAGGCCTTGCTTCGCAACCCAATGATGGTGGCGTTTCTTTTGATCGGCTTGCGACTGTAAGGAGATGGAGGTCATGGTAGCAAATCTTTCTACAGTTTATTCAAGCTCTGGCATGGTTGAATCAAAGGCAATAGGAACATATTCACCTTCGCGATTGCAAAAGCAAGATGGTCACATGGGTCTCTTTGTGGATAGGGGTGTTGGATCTCCCAAGCTAGTTAATTCGAGTAGTGCAACTGCTTTTGATATTAATCTGAAATTAGATTTCAAAACTAAGAATGTTGTAACGGCTGCTGCTATAGCTAATCAAGTGCTTAGACCAGAGGAAGATTCAAGCATCAATATTTTAAGCAATGGAGAGACTGTTGGTAGTCATGGAATAAGCCTTTATTCAAAACAGTTGCAAAAGAATGCTTCTTCAGGCAAGAAAAATCTACGAATGAATTCAGAAGCTGATAAGGAGTCAAAATCAAGAAAGCTAATGAGAGGAGAAGGACCTGTGATAAGATCTACCAAATTAGAGAAGCGCTCAAGATGGAATGTTCAACATCCTTAATCTAATAGTAATAATACAGTGGAGGTAGAGGGTAACAAACATGGCAATGGCTAGACCCATGCCAACTCAGATATGGCTAAGAAGGGGAGGAATGTCTTTGCTCATGTTCCCTTAGCAGAAAGGTTCAAGCGGTTCAGGAATATGTCAAACAAAAGTTGCACAAATAAGAAGTACAAGGCAACAACTGACAAACATAGAAAGCACAAGATATTTGAGGTTGGAGATGAAGTCATAATATTCTTGAAGAAGGAACGGATTCCAGCAGGAAAGCAAAACAAGTTCAAGCCAAAGAAATATGGTCCTTACAAGATTCCAAAGAAGATCAATGATATTGCTTATGTTGTGGATTTGCCTAATCATATGGATATTTCTAAACATTCAATGTGGCTAATCTCTCTTTGTACTTACTGGAGGTGGATTTGTCCTACCCTGTATCAAAATTCGAGGTCGAATTTTTTCTCAAGTGGAGGTGAATGATGCGGCCATCAATCAAGACCCGGCCTAAGGTTGACCCGACTAAACCGAAACAATAGCACCGGAACAGTAGCACTGAAATAGTAGTAAATAGTATTTTAATACTTCATATATTTTAGGATTCTACTTGATTTAGGATTCTATTTCATGTTTCTACTTGATTTAGGATTCTATTTCATGTTTGATTAGGGTTTTATTTCTATTAAGATTCTAGTCGACTTTTACTTGGGATTTATTTCTATTAGGATTCTAGTTGGATTTTGTTTACAAATATTAGATGGATTTGGATTAGCCAAACACTATAAATATGGCTAGGATTTAGAGTTTGTAATCAAATTTTTCTCAATCAAAATTTCAGTAACCTATTTGGATTTTCTTAGCAAAATAGTCTTGTTTTTGCATCTTCTTGAAAGCCAAGATTCAGCCATTGAAGTTTGCTCTTTCAAGGGTTTATTTTGGTGTGTTTTTTTCACACACGCGTTACACGCTGCGTCAGCAAGGAAATCGAGGCCTAATATGGTTCTCTAATATGGCCCCTGCAGGGGCAGTTCAGCAGTAAGGTCTCTTGCCAAATGAATTAGAGGCTTCTAAGCTGAACATTTTTGGCATTATTGTTGAGACCTTGGATGTATTGGGCTTATAGGAGAGCCGATTGTAGCAGATTAATTCCATAGAGTAGTTAGCAGCTGTTATTTCTGTTATTTCAGTTGATTAGTTATAGGGCAGCTGTAACTGAATAAAGAGTAGCTATATAAAGCTACTTGAAACTGTATTGAAGCATGGAGAAATTAGAATCTGAATTCCTTTCTCTCTCTTCAATTCTCCCTCTCTATTCTTTCTATTTCTCCCTAATTTCTCTCTGTTTTTCTCCCTCTTCTTTCTCTTTTCCTCCCTCGTTCTCCATTATGTTCTCAATTAAAACCCTAGGTCAGGACAAGTTCCTGACAATTGCCTTATCCCTGCTTCTTGTGGTTGGAACCCTAGAGGATTAGTCTCTGTGAAGATAGGATGCCCCTGGTGATCCAAAAAAGGAAAAGTTACTTTAATGTCTCAGGCTGTGTTCTATGTAAGGAAGGTTATTGCCGTGTAGTGCTTATGCTATTTAATATATGTCGATTCAAATGTAGTTAGTGATTTTGTGATGATTGAAAGATAAAAGTTACTAGCTAAAAGATGTAAGAAAGAAAAACACTGAAGGATATGTTATGCAGCTGCATTCAATCCAGCCAAATGATGATTTTTTCTAGTGGATTTGCCAATAGTTTCATCCATGTAGGTGTAAGGCACATTATACTTATACCAATCTATTATAATGAGTTGCCTAACAACTAGTACCTTAATTGGTTTTAGTCTTGATTAGTGGCCTTTTCGAAAGGAAGTTTGCATTATATGTCAAAGTTCACCTGCACAACTCTATGCTCAGGCATTACTGCTTGAAGCTTGCAGAAATTTGACTAATATTTTTCAATATTTCTAGGTGCTGGAGCTGTGGAATATATCATTTGTCATGCAGAAATTTCAATTACCTTTGTGGAAGAAGCTAAAATTCCTGAGGTAAGTAAATATATTCTCTTCACCTAAATGATAGTCCTAATTTTTTAGAACTAACTGCATATAAGTTTCTTCCTTTTTTGTATTTCATTTCCAGGTCTTGAAAACGCTTCCTGCTACCATGAAATATCTGAAAAGTAAGTCATGAATCTCTTTCCCATTCTTAATGTAGGACCATAGATTTTATATTTTTATTAATGCATTCATTCTGTTGTAGCTCTTGTGAGTTTCGGCAGCGTAGCTGCTGAACAAAAGAAGGCAGCTGAAAAGTTTGGTCTGGCATTATATTCTTGGGATCAGTTTCTGCAGTTGGTGAGTTACTTGCTTTCAAAATGTATTTAGGTTAGATTTTCCTTGTACAAATTTTATTTTCCTTTCACTAATTACCCTTCTATTTCCTTATGTGATGAGAAGGACAAAATATAATATTTGAGCAAAAGGTGAATTAAGATATGTTTCTCTTAGCAAATTTTTCTCATGGTTTGAGAGTTCTAGTACCACAGGTGTGTATAAACTACTTAACTATGAGTTGAAGGTGCCTCAAAGTTTTGGTCAATAGCAATAGGAATTTTTAAATATCAATGTGGAGATAAAGAGTTCTATTTAGTTTAGGATTTTTATGGTTAGTTATGTCAGGATTTTAGTTGGTACAAATTTTAGAGGATGAGGAATTTTATGCTTCTATCTCTTGGTTCAATTATCCAGATAGAGAGATTATTGAGAATGTTAGTCGCATGTTAGAATGGTTAAAATGGAGAAGTGCTTTTGGTGTTTCATGCAATTGTAAAATCCCTTTAAAGCTAACATTGAAGTTTATTTGGATAGCTGAAAGATCAAGTTTATTTTGTAGCACAAAGTATCATGTAATAGAGCACCAACATGTGCAAAATATGAGCATAATTGAGATGAAAATATTATGGTGGATGTGCAACCATACATGACAAGTCAAAACTAGAAATGAGATTATCTATAATAAGGTCAAAGTAGATTCTATTGAGGATAAAATGCATGAGACGCTCTTAAGGGCAAAGTAATCAAATGCCTTAACAAGTATATAGCAATTTTTGATATATTAGACATGAAATCAAATTATTTTTCAAAGATTTTGGTTTCTCTTCTGTCAGATCCTAAGGGATCTGGCAATTGTCAATCTAGTTTCCCTCTGAATTGATAGAGAGTGCACGGGAACAATAGAATTCCCAAGAGAAAGTGAGAGAGAGAGAGAAAAGTAGAATCGTAGAAAGAGAGAGAATTGTAGGGAGAGTTTAGAGAAAATTCATTGACAATTCAGATGCCTTCGATAGGGGGGGTTGGCCACAATTTATAGCCTTCCTACATGTACATAGATTCCTGCCCAAAATGATAACCACCAATGTACTACACTCCCATGCTCTACCCGAGTACAATACTACACTGCACTAACTGAATTCTATTTTATTCTACTACTACTTCCACATCTACTAATGCCCCGTGCATACAAAACATGTAGGTACATAACAATACCCTCCCCTTGAGATATTTCTTGTCCTCAATAAATGGTTTGTAGGTTGGCTGCTCTAGGGAACTGATTGAGCAAGTCCGGGAGGTATTCCTAGGTGTTGCGGTCCTCATGCATGTGAGACCACTTCACCAGCACTTGCATGATCGGGGCCCCTTGTTTCTAGATCACATGCCTATCCACAATAGCAGCTGGCTCCTATGTAGTACTGGCTTCCTGAGGTAAGTTGGGACTCACTTGTTGTCCCTCTACTGCTTTCTTCAATAGAGAGACATGAAAGACTGGGTGGATTTGGGTTTTTTCTGGTAATTGTAGCTTATAGGCACGCTTCCCACCTTGGCCATAATAGGAAAAGGACCAAAATATTTGGGACTGAGCTTGGAGACAGGACCAGTAGTCAGTGACTCATGGTGGGGTCCTTTTAACTTCATATATACTTCGTTCCCCACATAGAATGCCCCTTCACTCCTCCCTCTGTTAGCCAATTGCTTCATTCGATTCTGAGCCATGGCCAAATCTTTTTTAAGCTGATGTAGGATTTGTTGTTGCTGTTGCAAGTGTTCATCCACGGCTGCCACACTTGTGGAACCTAGGAGAGCTAGCAATAGGGGCGGTTTGTATCCAAAGAGGGCTTCAAAAGGTGACATCTTAATAGCACCATGATGGCTGGAATTATACCACCATTGTGCCACAGGAAGCCATTTGTGCTAGTCTTTAGGTCATATAAAACACAAGCATCTCGGGTAGGTCTCCAAGCATTAATTGACCCTCTTTGTCTGTCCATCTGTTTGGGGATGGTAGGCAAATGATAGGTTCAACTTAGCCCCTAAAGATTTCAACAAGGACTACCATAGTAGACTAGTAAACACCTTGTCCCTGTCAGATATTATCGTCTTAGGAACACCATGCAATTTCACCACTTGATTTAAGAAGGTCCGGGCCACTTCTTGTGTAGTGTAGAGGTGAGTAAGACTTAGGAAGTGAGCAAACTTGGTAAATCGGTCCACTATCACAAATATGCAATCCCTCCCTTCAAATTTTGGCAAGCCCTCTATAAAGTCCATCGACATACCCTCCCAAGCCTACCCTAGAATGGTCAATGGTTGTAATAACCTCGGGTAAGCTACAATGCTTGCATCTTTTGCACACATCACATGCTAGGACAAACCTCACCTCCTCCTCCTTAAGCTTAGGCCAGCAAAATAATTGCTTCACCTTGAGATAAGTGTTTTGTACCCTCGAATGGCCCCCAATAGGAGACTCATGTAAAGCCTGTAGTATCTTCTTCTTTAATTATGCACAGTCCCCAATAACCAGCCTCCTTTTATATCATATCACCCCATTCCCATAAGTATACCCTTCCTTACTTGTTGGATTTATAATCAGTTGCTTTAAGAATGCCTTGACCTGGTCATCTGCCTCATAACTTCTTGCCACCTCTTGACACTAATTGGGTACCAAGGCCATGATGGAGCATCTGCTGCAATGTTGTCCTTTCCCTTCTTATATTGAATAACATAGTTCAGGTCCATTAACTTGGTCATCCCCTTCTTTTGTAAGTGAGTGTGTAGTTTATGTTGCAATAGAAAGTCTTAATAATAAACCTCC
This sequence comes from Diospyros lotus, assembly GCF_014633365.1. NCBI lineage: Eukaryota > Viridiplantae > Streptophyta > Magnoliopsida > Ericales > Ebenaceae > Diospyros > Diospyros lotus. The sequence goes on along the minus strand of NC_068342.1, from coordinate 19,448,878 downwards.
CTCCTTCCAGGTAGTGTCTCCACTGCAAATATGACTACCAGTAGCTCCTTCTCATATATGCCGAGGCCTGTATGCCTAGGGGCTAAAGCCTAGCTTATGAAAGCTTAGGATCTACCCTTCTGCATGAAAACAACCCCTATACCCATCCCACTTGCATCAGTCTCAACCATGAACGTCTTGTTGAAGTCAAGCAGACTCAACACTAGGGTTTCACTCATTGACTTCTTCAACAACTCAAAAGTTGTCTCAGCCTCTTGACTCCACACAAAGTTATCTTTCTTTAGCAAATTTGTTAGTGGTTTGCTAATCCCTCCATAACCCTTAACAAACCTTCTATAGTAGCCAGTTAGCCCCAAAAACCCCAAAAACTCTCTTAAGGCTTTAAGGGTTGTAGGCCTTGGCGAATTGGTCATGACTGCCACTTTCTTTGGATCCATACTCACCCCTAGATGTACCCCAAATACTCCACTTGACCTTGTGCAAAGGCACACTTTGACCTTTTGATATACAACTGGTTGAGTTTGAGAATCTCGAATGTAGTCCTTAGGTGTTTTAGATGGAGGTTAAAGGTAGGGCTATATATCAAAATGTCATTAAAAAACACAAGGATGAATTTTTTTAGGTGGAGTTCAAAAATTTGATTCATTAATGATTGGAAGGTAGTTGGGGGCATTTGTTAGGCTGAAAGGCATGACAAGGAATTCATAGTGGCCATGGTGGGTACGAAATACAGTTTTGGGTACGTGAAGGGGATTCACCCGAATTTGGTTAGGTCAAGCTTAGAGAAAATGGTAGCATGTTTCAATTCATCTAACAAATCTTCAATAAGAGGAATGGAAAATTTATCCTTGATGGTAATTTCATTTAGTTGGCGGTAGTCAATGCAAAACCACCAAGAGCCATCTTTCTTTTTAACTAACAACACGAGGGATGCAAAGGGGCTATGGCTAGGCTTGATGATTGATTTTTTGAAGCATCTCCTTAACCAATTTTTCTATTTCTATCTTTTGGTTAGGAGAGTATAGGTAGGCACGGATATTAACAGGGTCAGTGTTAGGTTTTAGGTTGATTGTGTGATCAATAGGTCAGGCTAGGGGAAGGGAATTAGGCTCTACAAATAGATTCTCAAATTCAACTATTAGCATTGATGTACCTCTATGTCATCTTGTGGGAGATGGCTGACAGTTAGCATAAATTCTCCTTTTGCTTCCAGCTCCTCTTCCCTTTTGTCAGTGGCTTGGATAGAGAACAACTGAGCCACATGTTTCATCTTTTGTTTAATCATCTTCTACAACCTTCTCCTGGTGATCATCTTACAAATCCCAAACTCCTTCCTCCCAATTAGTGTCATCTTTCTTCCTTCCTTCTCGAATGTCACTTCTATTTTGTTAAAATCAAAGCAAATCAGGCTGACATGCTTCATCCAGTCAACCCCCAACACCATATCATACCCTCCCAATTTAAGGAGCCACAAGTTAGCCTCAAACCCTTCTCCTTGCATCTCCCAATAGAATCCGATGCATGCTCACCAACTCATGACCTTATTTCCATTAGCCACGGTCACTGTCAATAGTTGTGTAGGGATCAAGGGGCATTTCAATCTACGGGCTATTCCCTCATCCAAAAACTTGTGGGTGCTCCCACTGTCAATGAGGATCATAAGTTTGTTATCCTCCACCTTCCCTTCTACTTTAATTACCTTGCTATTGTCAAACCCTTCAAGGCATGCAAGGATATCTCCCCATTGTCCTCCTCCTTTCCTTGTGGTTGGGATGTCTCCCCCTCATCTGCCAATTCTCCTTCTTCCCCTTCTAGCAACAGAAGTTGCTTCCTACATTGGTGATCAAGGAAATATTTATCCCTGCACCTCAAACAAAGGCCAACTTGCCTCTTCTGTTCCATAATCTTCCCATTTTGGGCTGTAGGGACAGGTAGTGCCAAACTCTTCATTCCTGGGGATCCCTTCCTAACTTCTTTACCATAACTCTTCCCCTGGGGCAGATTACCTTGGGTAACTCCCTTAGCTATCAGCCTCTACTTCTTCATTAATACTTCCACGGTCAATTTGTGGAGCCTAACACTATCAGCGGCATGTTTGAGAGTCCTAGGTTGAAGCACCTTCACTATCTACCTTAATTCTTTGTTCAAGCCACTTATAAAGCTTGGAACGAAATAGGCATCTGTGACATATGGATTATGGTTGAGCATAAGAGCCTTTAGCTCTTCAAATCTCCATTGGTGCTCCATCATCGATCCCACTTGTCTGATCTTGTTGAATTCTTCCACCACATCCGACAAGCCCTGATCCCCAAACCTCTCACAGAGCTCCTCTACAAACTCCCCTTATCTACACTCCTTTTGGATGTTGGACCATCCCTGGTACCAAGCATCCCCTACATCATTGAGATATAAAGTCGTTATAGTAACCTTCTGTCTCTCTGCTACCCCCTACCACTCAAACATCTGCTCACACCTCCTGATCCACCAACGTGGACTCACTCCATCGAACAACGGAATATCCAAGCGTGGCATGGGTAAACCATGTTGATTCTGCCCCACCGGTGCCTTTGGCCACTGTCTCCACCCAGTATTGCCATGTTCTTCTTCCCCCTTAGAGGTTCCTGTTGTCCTCTTATTTATCCCCTTCCCCAATAAGGTTGGATTTGTTCTCCCCTATCTCTACAAAATTGGATCCGATCTCTCCCTAGGGGGGAGGTCGGGTGAGAGATTCATTTGATTTTGCCTTGCAAACATAACCATAAACCCCTGCAATTGTTCTCTCATTTGAATTCCCATATTCTCGCGGATCTGGGCAACTGTGGCCTCCAATTTCCTATCAACAGCCATGATGGCTTCATGGTTTCGGTTGGATCCCAAGTCCAACGGATCCACCCGACTTTGGAGATCACTCATCGTGGATCCACAATGCTGCACTTGAGTCTCCAAGTTCTTCATCCTCGTTCCTTCCACCATCATTTGTCACTCCCAATCACCACAGCCAAGGATTTGCTCTGATATGGCAATTGTCAATCCGGTTTCCCTCCAAATTGATAGATAATGCACAGGAACAATCGAATTCCAGAGAGAAAGTGAGAGAGAGAAGTAGAATCGTAGAAAGAGAGAGAATTGTAGGGAGAGTTAAGAGAAAGTTCATTGACAATTTAGATGCCTGGGGGGGGTGGGGGGGGGGGGGGGGGGGTTATAGCCTTCCCACATGTACATAAATTCCTGCCCAAAATGATAACTGCCTATGTACTACACTCCCATGCTCTGCCTGAGTACAATACTACACTGCACTAACTAAATTATGTTTTATTCTACTACTACTTCCACATCTACTAATGGCCCGTGCGTACAATACACGTAGGTACATAACATCTTCTTACCTTGTTTCTTAATCACTCCCTTGCAATGTTTGATAGTATGGTTCATTAATTTGATTCCTTTATAATATTCACAACCTTCAGTATCTCTTTTGTTCTTGTAAATGGGCTCTAAAATGCTCTTTTTCCATTGCCAGGTATTTAAAGATTGAATAGTTTTACTAATCATAGAATGCCCTTTTTCCTTCCATGCATTTCCATATTTTACTGATGTATTATGCCTTTTCCTTGACTTGCTTCACTTCTTCAAAATTACTCGAATGTCCAAATGTAATACTTCTTTCTCCACTTTAACTAAATATATTCTTTTCATTTCTCCTTGATTGCCTCTAATTTACTGTACTTTTTGATTTTCATCTTTTACACGCATCACTTTACTCGAATCCCTTGTTCTTCTTTCTCTTGCTTAGAAAGTTCGTATGCATCTCTTTCTCCATTTTTGTGTTAAGTTGGTGGTGCATATTTTGGAGCTACGTGAAAAATCTTGTAGCAAGCTCCCTTGGCCTTATTTTTTTCTTATACCTCACCCCACCACCATGAGTTCATATTCCAATTTTCACAATGTAATAATTATTAGTTTTTTTCCTTTGGTCCTGAAACCTGGAGAAATGAATAGAATACCAGGGGAATGCTAAGTAATCTTGGGGGCTCTAGGTTGTTATGTTACTGAAAATTAGGTAAAATTTCTATGTTTCTTTCCCGTGTCATTATTTGTTTGATAAATATATTGCAGTGCTATAACTATTGGTGTTAATGGAGTAAATGGGATTTCTTTGGTAACTTACTAATTGTATATCATTTTACATTTGACATGCACACAGGGAAAGCATGAAAACTTTGTTCTCCCAATGAAGAAGAAAGAAGATCTATGTACAATAATGTATACCAGTGGAACAACTGGTGATCCAAAGGGAGTAATGATATCTAATGAGAGCATCCTCTCAATTCTATCTGGGGTAAATCACTCTCTAGAGAGCATGAATGAGGAGGTAAAAATTACTTTAAGCTATTTTGCCTTTTGGTACCAGATATATACCTAGCTAGTTGTCTGACAAGTTGATTGATTTACAATGCTTCTTCTTTCTTTTGTTTTATTTTTTTGATTCCTGTTGTTTTTTCAGTTCAGTGAGAGGGATGTATATTTCTCATTTCTTCCTCTGGCACATATATTTGATCGAGTTATAGAGGAACTGTTTATTTGCACTGGTGCCTCAATAGGATTTTGGCATGGGGTAAGATGGGCAACAAAATATTCATGTTTTTATCTGTGAAAGGGTTCTACATAATATCTTTCATCAATTGTGTGTTCAGGATGTCAAAGTACTGATTGAGGATATCAGAGAACTAAAACCAACCGTTTTCTGTGCTGTGCCACGTGTTTTAGATAGGATATATTCAGGTAATTTAATAAATATGACCTACTTGTGTGGTGTTTCAGTTTTAAGTTATGCAATTATGCTCAAAAAATGCAGCTTAAGCAACCTTGTTATCTAGGGTCTAGGAGCCACCTTGGAATCATTTACCTTTGGCCATTATACCTATCCAACCTCTATGAACTATTCCCTGAGATAAGGAAATTCATTAGGTAATCATTCAATTTTGGTCTGAAAGTTCTCCATAGGGCCATTCTCCAATACTCTTATGCTCTGAAAGCATGTGTTTCTGTGTCTATGTTGATTCATAACAAATTCTTTGGCTTGACCATTTGAGAAACTTATTGCTGTCTCTTCTAGAAACAATATTTCATATGAATTTTATTATGATTTGTATTGTTAATATTTGAATGCATAACTGTATAGTTCCCTATCTTTTTCAGGTCTGATAGAGAAGACTTCTTCCACAGGTTTTGTCAAAAATGCAATTTTTAACCTTGCATACTCATAGTAAGTGCTATTTACTTTAACAACAATGCATTCTAGAAATTAGAAGGGTCTAGTGTTAGAAATATGAAGATAAAAAAAAAAGAACGACACCCCATTGATCATGAGCATCACACATGAATGGTTTATGCTCCTACTCTTGACAATGTTATGCAGAGAAGCTTCAATTAAGGTTTAGGAGACTTTCATGTTCTTTCCTTTGAGATTTTTTGATATATTCTTGTACAATATGATTACAATGGGAGGTATGTGCTACCATAAACATAACATATTGGATGCAGACTTTCCCTTTAGACTTCATAACCAAGCATAGTATTAATATCTTGGTTTGCCTATGAAACTTTTTCTGGGGCACAAGGATGTGTTAATGGGTCAACGTTCCAAATTCCTGGAGTAGTGATGCCTAAATATTTTGACATATCCTTGCTCTAGCATGAAGCATGTTGCTGTCTTTTCCTTCTCTATCCATTGATCTAAGATCATGAAAATTTGCAGCAAACTGCGAAACATGAACAAAGGCTACAAACATGTGGAGGCAGCTCCAACTTTTGACAAGATCGTGTTTAGTAAGGTAGCGGAAAAGTTTAGTACTCCAGTTCACTTTTTGGTTTCCCCTTGGCTGTGGTTTCTGCTGAATTATATTCCTTTCAATTTGGCTAATCATGAATCTAGGTGAAGGAAGGCCTGGGAGGAAATGTGCGTCTCATTCTGTCTGGTGCAGCACCTCTTGCTACCCATGTTGAAACCTTTCTAAGGGTGGTCTCATGTGCTCATGTTTTACAAGGATATGGTATATTAACATTTTGATTTTAGTGTCTGCTAATTATGATCCATATCAAACCCTGTCATTCCACGTTGTTTTGGTATATTTATTTTTTACTTGCCATCACTGTTCTTTTTTCTAGTTCTACTTCTGCTTCCGCTAGTTAATTAATCAACCTTGTTGGGACATTATTAATTATTTCCTGGATATAGTTCCTCAAGGAAGTAAAGTAGGGGGTAAATACTAGATATTTTCATAGGTGTAGCCATGTAGTACCAGAAAGTTGGATCTCCACAATATCAACGCTCTAAAATTAGCACATTGGAGGGGTCCAAGATATGCTTGCCTCGAGATGTGAACATCAATATCATGTGTAAGATAGCTGTCGTTGACATCTCAAAATTTATGCTTGCAAAACAAGGGTCCTTGATTTATCAGAAATCATCTATTTACTTCACTCTTGTGAAATTGATCTTTCAGAAAACTTATGGCTCACTGGGAATGTTTCTCTTCAGATGAAGAACACAACTTGTGTTCTACCCTCTGTAAAATCTTTGAAGAGACTACAATATGCACTGCATTTGGAGTCTGTATCCTCTATATAGAAATGACTGATCTTGTTATCTTCTGTAGGTTTGACAGAAACCTGTGCGGGATCATTTGTTGCACGACCAGATGAACTATCAATGATCGGTACAGTCGGTCCTCCATTGCCAAATGTGGACGTTTGTCTAGAATCTGTTCCTGAAATGGGATATGATGCCTTATCAAGCACCCCCCGTGGTGAAATATGTATACGGGGAAGCATTCTGTTCTCAGGATACTACAAACGGGAGGACCTCACTAAAGAGGTGATGGTTGATGGATGGTTCCACACAGGTTTGTCTGAATTAAAGTTTATATTTTGTACGCTTTTTGTCTGGTCCTTTCAGATAATGTTGTTTATAACAAATTCACTACAGGTGATATTGGTGAATGGCAACAAGATGGAAGCATGAAAATTATTGACCGTAAGAAAAACATTTTCAAACTTTCACAAGGAGAATATGTCTCAGTTGAGAATCTGGAGAGTATTTATTCTCTCATGTCTGGTATTGACTCGGTATGCCTCCTCTCCCCATGTAGCTCTTACTTCTGATTATTGGGGTAGACTAGCACCCTTCCTTTTTCTTGACATTCATCTCTTTTTAGTGTCATATTTCTGTTGGACAGAAAAAATAAAGCCATGCTCCTATTTTTTATAACAATTGTCGGAACATATATTTATGATTATAGAATGTAGTCCATCAGTTAATTTAAGTAGGATGGTTAAATCATGTTACCTGGTAAATGAAATGACTTGGAATTTGTACATCATCAATAACTTTATTTGCTTTTGCCATGATTTTTCTCTTCAGTTAATCTCTTCCCATTTTCCTAACATCTCTATGGGTTCTGTTCTAGTCCTTTTAAGCAACATGCCAGGATTTTCTTTTTCCATTTATTGGATAAATGATTGTTTTGGCCACCCCTGGATGCCTTGTAGGTCGTCTTCAACAACTTCATCTTTCTTTAATTGATGTTATCTCATAGCCTCTTGTATTTGCATTAACTTTCCAGTGCATCTGAACTTTCCTTTTTCACCTGTACTCATATTCCAAATACCGTCTTCATTGTTCCATTTAGGATTAGGAATTCTTCTGTCTACGGGTTTCATTTCGGAATTCTTTTGCCTACATATTTCAGATATGGATCTATGGGAACAGTTATGAGTCCTTCCTGGTTGCTGTTGTGAATCCAAATAAGCAATTTATGGAATGCTGGGCTGAAGAGAAGGGCACGGCTCGCGACTTTAGTACTATCTGCAAGAATCCTAAGGCGGAGAGATACATTCTGGATGAACTTGCCAAGACTGGAAAAGAAAAGAAGGTTATCTTCTTCTCTATGATTGTTACCTTAAAAAAAAAACCATGATTGTTGAGGTCACAAGGTTTTGTAAAACCAAGTAACCATATGCAAACTTTTCTTTGTCCTAATTTATCTTGTTTTCATTGCAGTTAAAAGGTTTTGAGTTGGTTAAAGCGGTCTACCTTGACCCTATACCATTTGACATGGATCGCGGTCTTCTCACCCCAACTTTCAAGAAGAAGAGGGCCCAATTTCTCAAATACTATCAGGTTAGATCCTATTATCTTCTCAACCCAGAACTTTTAAAACATCTTTCATTCCCAGGCCTTGCTTCATTAAATGAAGCCTATTCATCTGTCAAGATGGGCCCACTGTCAGCTCTGTTTAATTCCTAAAAGCACAGTTTATATGAACTCAAACTAAGTTTGGTGCGAGCGGCAATGTAGCAGTAATAGCAGTATAGTTGCCTCCTCAAAGCCTAAAAATTCCTTGGCTGCCGCAAAATGATGGAATTTCAGCAGATAATGTTCTGTGCACTCTGTTGGAACGAGGTCGTGAGCATTTTAGTATTGTATTTTGGTAATGGTACAACGTCAACCTGCTATTTGATAAATAATGTGATTGACAATTTTGACATGGTAGGGGATGTTCAGAACCAAAAACAAGACTAAAATATACATGCCAAATAGAAGTTGATGTCTTGATGATATGTTCAAAATATATACATTACCGAATAAACACCATGTATTGCAGGATGCCGTTGACAACATGTACAAAAGCACCAAAGCAGCAATGTGACATGGAGCAGAAGCCTTCAAGCACCAGAGGAAGTGTTTATTAACTGGTGGTCCTCAAAAGTCTCTTGATAAGGATACCAAGTTCAGTTGTAATATTCTTTTGGGATTTCTACTTCATATTTTAACGATCAATTTAGATGGTGAAAACAATCAAAATGCTATGCGCAAGAGATTCTGCAAAATGTTCATTCATATCGCGTTGCAATTCAAACACCTTAAAGAGTGAGACCAACAGACAGAGAGTTTATTGCCATTCACATTGGATATACTCTGTATACTTGAATCCACTCATTTAGAATTTATAATAGTAAACAGAACTAATCAGCATTTAGCTATTTAACATGCATTGAGTAGAATCTGAAACTCGTACTCTCTCCTAATGGCCGGTCATCCCAGCTGTTTTCAGAGAATATTGACACTTGCAGTTGGATAAAAATCTCAAAAGAATTGACTTCCATTTTCATTACAGTACACCTTGCAACTTCAGCTTGTCTTTTAACAAGAAATAGTTTCAATTAAAGGAGCAAACTTGCTGCCTAAATTAAAATAACAAGTTTTGTTGTATATTGTTATGATGATTGGCACGTTAACATTTATATACATAACCAACGTCATCCAATGGGATAAAAGATCAATGGTGTTGATATCTTGTCAGATGCTGTTATATATTTCTATGACGTGCAAAATCACAGTGATGAGCAAGACATTATTAATTAATTTGGGCAGGAAGATAACAACATACTTCTCCGGGCATTTTGGAATTGGGTACAATAAACAAACAACATATGACTGTATGCGTAATAGTGTGCGGGTGAGGAAAATTACATTTGGAGAAACCGATTTCCAGCTTAGTAATTAATTTAAACAAAATGCTATCTGAGATTCATAAGGATGACCACACACCTTAAATTCTTAATTATATTCAGCTGTAAAATCAGGTTGCCATGGCTTCTGAAGCAGTAGCCTGGATGGCAATTTGGGGCTCCGTCCATGATTGCGACGCAAGGCCCGTAATGCATTGGTAGCAAATTTTGACGCATAAATGGTGGCGCCAAGGCTTGGCGAGGTGCCGGCCTCATTTGCCAGAGTATCCTGCAGCCTATTCTCTTTCTCGCTCAAAGACTTCTCAGTCTTCCTCCTACAATGCCGGCGCCACGCTGCTTGTATGAAGCAGGCTGCCCATGCCCTCCATTGATGCGAGCAGAACCTGAGTTAATGAGTACGGTATAGGTTTATCAGTAAGTTTTAGGACCTAGTTATACCGTGAAAGTTAAAAGTGTTCCAATGACATTATATGTAATGGTAAGTTCTAAACAATTTCCGATTCTGTTCATTTGACATTGTTTCTTGCTAATCAGTGTTAATGAGCAAACCTCCATTATCAATTGCACCTTATCCTAACCAAGTCAGGGTCAGTCGGTTAATGAGCAAAGCTGTGAGGGAAAAAAATTTAGATATTCAACTTGGAACTTGGAGGTGTGAAAGCCCACAGAGAAAAGCATTTTAGCAGTTCTTTCCAGCAAATGTAAGCATGTGCCCCTCGTATTATATGAACAGAATCAGATGCTTGCCTGAAAGTGTGCTGGAGCTGCTTGCTGTGAAGGCGCCGGAACTGAGAAGCCACAAACTTCAGATCATCAGCCACTAGGGTAAAAGCTTCAACATCTGTGATTGCTTTTACAGTTCGGGTTGAGCTGGGAAGGCTGGAGCTAGACTTGGGATCCAATGCCCATGTAAGAAGCTCTTCTCCACAAAAATCACCAGCACTGAGATGCACGCAGTTGAAAAAGCCAGTTCTTCCACCATTTGTGGTCATGGTCAAAAGATTGCCTCTCATGACAAAAATCATCTCATCAACTGGATCCCCTTCGTGTAGTATGAAGCTAGTCTCTGTACAAAGAACTGGCCTGAGGCGATCACACATCGCATCCAACAATTGTTCATCCATTTTTTCAAAGATTGGCACCTAAAAGATGTAATGGGTGACGTTAGTGAGTACACAAAAGTTCAGTGGATCACAAAAATAATTTCAGGCGTGGTGATGCGCTCGTATACTCACATACTTCAAAAGTAACCAAATTTAGAGAAGACAGAAATAAACTTACTCTAGTAAGCAAAGACCAGCACATGTGGCGCTTTATGTCCCTCCTGATGTCTTTAGGAAGGTTTTGAATCAAAGACTGTTCCTCCACACCTCTAGTTTCTTGCCATTTGTATTGATCATACTGCCTAATACGCTCCCTCAGGTTCTCAGGGAGCATACGGTGGGACATCCACTGCTCTGAATCCCACCTTCTTACTCTCATCTCTTCTATTCTAACAGTTAAAGACTGCAGATATTTCTGTACAGCCCACAGAAGAAATGCTTAGTACTTCAGCACCAAGTACATCACAAAACAGAACAAGAGTGTGTGTGTGTGTGTGTGTGCGCATGAGGATTCAACAAGGTACCAAGCCTTAATCCCACTATGTGGGGTATGGGCGAGGATGTAAAAAAATAATTTAAGGCAGAAGTAAATATAAACCTTCTGCCAAATTAAAACTAACAATGCATTTGTAAACCTAAACTCTGTGTGTGTGTGCGCGCGCACACGCACATGTGAGGATGTACAAAAATAATTTAACACAGAACTAAATCTAAACCTTCTGCCAGATTAAAATGACTTGGTCACAGT